>NC_064304.1:105645978-105770978 GCF_023373825.1 Bactrocera dorsalis | reverse complement strand
TGTGGTATTCTCATACAAGGTTATATTGTATTCAACTGGGCAAAATTGGCGAATCGAATAACCACCTGGTATAATTACAATAAACTGGTTTCGTGAAACATACGAATGGAGGGCTGAAAGAGTGAACGCTGGGATCTATTGAGTGGTGCTACATTTGTGTTTCACTGTCGGAATTTCGCAGATGTCTTTCTGTTAAAAAAATTTGCTATTGAAGCAAAAATTTCATATCGCATTGCGTCAGAGAATGCCTTTAGAAGCAGGGAGGCTATAGTTATTGTGACTGCCGGAAAGCGGTTATATATACATATATGCGGTTTTGGGCCACAAGGGTTCAGGAACACAACGCAATTTCTGAAAGGACTGACACAAGGATCACGGTGAGGTGAAATGCCTTTGGGACATGCAGTATCGCTAAATCATGCGCAAAAGGTCGGAAGGAAAACGTGCAAGGTTTCTTCATACACGGTCTCGAAAAGAACTCAGGACGGTTGTTGGTTTAGTCACAGATTATAATTCATTGCCATCATATGCGAGCCGTCTGAGCATAATTAAGAATGATAAAGGTAGGAAATGCGGGGAAGTAGAAATGAGAAAGACCCTTCTTATGTCTGGCCTTATCTTGAGCGTGACTTAGATATCCAGAAGATTCGCTGTTCAATGAACTGGATGAAGTATCAGATATAGATATCAAGTCTATATTAAACTGCGCAAAAAGCGTTAACGTCCTTTAAGTCATAAACTTCAGCTCGTATTATTAATGAGCCATGAAGCAAGCAACTTCACTTCTACTGGGCGCCAGGTTCCTTTGTGCCCCGAGGGCATCGAAAACATGATCATTGCATTGTCGTCGTATAGACAGATCTTGACAGAAGCATGGTAAAGAAAATCAAAATCCCATGGGACGAGCTACCTCGGTGGAAAACTGCAAAAGTCATGTGCAAAACGATAGATCGGATGTACACAAAATTCCTATTGGCACTCGATAGAAGAGACTGGTGTCTGGTGGCGACATACGCCCGCAGGAAAGGGCTGAAAGAACGTAAAGAATGCCTAGAGCAGGGCACCGGGAAAACAATGAAGCATCTCTTGCGCACTTGTCCCGCATTGGCAATACTACGCGTAAGCATCTGGGTATAGTAAGTTCTCAGAGTCTGTTAAAATTCGCGTCAAACGCAGGCATCAGAAAGGATGACTACTTCTCTTAGACCTAGCAAATGAACTCCATCAGGTATCGCAAAGGACCTAAACTGGTCTATCCGTGGTTTATTGGCCTACTAGATTAACCTAACCTATTGCACTCAAACATAAAATTATTTTCTTACAAGACTGACCACCTAAATTCCCCAGGCCGAAGGCCAGTTTACGAATTTTCGCCAAATTGAAATTGTTGCAATACTTTGCACAGCATTTTTATTTGGTTTTATGTTATTTTTAATCTCCGATTTCGAGTTTTTGCTACATTTGTGCTTGCATTTTTATTTGCGACTGAATATTCATAAAAAAACAATAAAGAAATAGTCATAATAAAAGGCAACGGCCTAAAGGCGCAGCGTTGCGTGGCGCTTGGCTTGTGCTACTGATCTGGTGCGCCTTGCTCCAGCTTGGCAACAGTGGACGGGCTGTTATTGACACACATAAGCCAATAAGTGCACAAATGGATATCAGTATGTACATGTAATCCAATGATAAGTACCAGCACCGCTAAATAATTGACCAATTTTGAACTGGTCGCTGGTTGAACATTCTTTGGAAAAAAATTCATGTCAAAAGTTGCAGTTTTTTCTTCTATGCTTTGCAGAATATTCGCATTTAACCACTAAACAACATTTGTTTCTTTAATTCATTTTTATGAATAAAAGCAGCAGTTTTTCTCAGGTTCTGCGCCTGTGCGGCCAGCCGGCGAGCGTGATGCGGAAATTAATTGCTCTGCTTTGTTATTTATTTCTCATTATTTCCAACTTTTGATTTACCAATGAAGTGGCTTTCTCATACACTCCACAGATATATATAATTGTGAGTTAATAAATTTATGCTTGATCTTTTATTTTCCGGATTTCAGCGCCGTATTGTTTTAATGTGTTATTATGTCTTGTTTTTGTATTTTGTTTTTGTTTAACTCATGATTGCTTTACCGCTTCAATTGCTTTGACCGTTGTATTAAATACGCGGTCAATAATTATTTAGTCAATACATTTTCATTACCTTAATTATCTTAATAATCACACCTCAATGGCCGAGGCACCCAAGATTTGCGGAAAATAGTAATTAATAATAACCAAATTATGTATTTTAATGATTCAGCTAATTTTATTTTACCCATGAATTTGAATACTTCTGATGTCTCTTCACTTAGCCGCTAATTCTAGTTTTGTGGTCAGGAAAATCCCACGATCCGATCTCACTCAACTATTTACTACAACTTCTATGAATATTTTTGAATACAAATCTTTTTTATCTGCAATTTTTATCTAACAACATACTCCGTAATTTCCATTACAGTTTATATCCTTAGCTACCTTGCTCTATAATACCGTCTCATTTTCACTTTCTTCTACTTTAATGGTTTAGATGCGTCTTACGCGATTATAGCCGAGTTTACAACAGCGCGCCAGTCGTTCGGCGGTATTCGCCGTTGCCAATGCGCAAAAAACTAACAATCTTCCGCAAAATCTTTCTCTCCAACATTCCTGAAGCCGGCTCGCCAGGTGATGTCATTATCCATGCTTTCGCACCATATACCAGGACGGGGATGATGATTGGAACCAAGTCGCGAGTGCGAGAAGGTAGATCTAACGGCGTGCTTGGTGAGGTCAATGATGTCAATATTATCGGCGTACGCCAGCAGCTGTACACTTTTATAGAGTATGGTAAATTCTTTATTCAGTTCGGCAGCTCGAATTATTTTCTCCTGGAGTATATAAAGAAGTTGCGTGAAAGGGAGAGAAAGTGAAACCTCGTTTGGTAACGAACGGCTCGGAGAGGTCCTTCCCGATCCTGACGGAGCATTTGGTATTGCTTCTTTACGAACTGTCAAAAGCAGTTTTGAAATCGACAAAGAGGTGGTTTGTATCAATCCTCTTTTCACGGGTCTTTTCCAAGATTTGGCGCATGGTAAATATCTGGTCGGTTGTTGATTTTCCAGGTCTAAAGCCACACTGATAAGGTTCAATCAGTTTGTCGACGGTGGACTTTAATCATACACACAGGACGCTCGATAGAAACTTATATGCAATGTTGAGGAGGTTTATCTCACGGTAAATGGCGCTGATGGTGGGGTCACCATTTTTATGCATTGGGCAGAGTACACTTAAATTCCAATCGTTGGGTATGCTTTCATCCGACCATATATAGAGACCTCAAAAATTCATACTACTCAAATATTTTACTGTTTACCCTTTCATTTTTATCTTAAAAATCTTCTAAGTAAGTCTTATTCTTGAATTTCAGCGGTTATGCAATGAGCAATCGTTCGCATAGTCTCCGACAAAGAATTTTTTTGTTCTTTTTAACCTTCTTGTCTTAATTGTAATTTATTCGGTGCTTCAGTTAAATCCTTGAATCAGCACATCTTGTGAATTTCAAGGAACCACTGAATGGGTGCTCTCACTTTTCCTCTTCAGATTCACTTAACTAGAACTACCTTAAAGCGTTTTGTTTGTACCATTTGTGCAATTTTTATATTTAAGTATACAAATTATATATGTATATACAAGAGATTGCCTTAATACCCTTCAAGAAATCGCAAACTTGTTCGACAATTTATGTTGCAGAACTGAGAACATTTGTCCCCCCTTAGTACCAGTTCATGGTAATGTTAAGATTTTAATTAAAATAGAAAAAAATATTTAAAATAATCTAAAAAAGTTACCAAATGTTCTTGTAAAGAGGATAACGAGGAAAATAAATTGCATAATTAAAACTATGAGGCATAATTGATTTTTATTGACTATTTTGTCTCGTTCTTCACATCCATTTTAGTTAGAAGGGAGATAATTTTTTAAAATTTAAATAGGTGGCAACTCTGTTCAAAAATATTTAACTTTGAAAGCCTTCTTAAAAATGTTAAGTGTATTTAATCATTCGTTTATCTAATAACGTTTCCAAAAATAAAAATTTTAAACAGTTGGCAACCCTTTAAAAAATATCAATTGTAAACTTTCTTAAATCTACTATGTCCGATGTCCATATTGTAGCAACGCTGTAAATTATTATTATTTTTTCATTAAAAAAGTATAACATATGGCAACCTTTCCACACTTTCATCTTAATGAAAGAAAATGAAATTATTAAGATTGGTGATGCCTTTAGTATGTTTTGTTGTTAGCAGAGAGACAATTATTAAGAACATTTCATTTTAATTAAGTAGCAACCCTACTCGAAAATATTTTCAATTGCCAGCTTTCATTAAAGTTGTTGACTATATTATAATAAACCGTTTATGTATTAAAATTTGTAAAATTAAAAATTTTAAACAGTTGGCAACCTTTTACAAAAAAATATTTTTAACTTTAAAGTTTCTTAAACTTGCAAAATTTTATTTTCATATCCTTAGCGATTCCATAAAGAATTATTTTTTCACTGAAAATTTCGAATATGTGGCAACCTTTTACAAAAAAAATATTTTTAACACTAAAGTTTCCTAAATCTACTAAATTTGATTTTCAAATTATCTTTACGGTTTATAAATATTTTCTTACTGAAAATTTCGAATATGTGGCAACCTTATAACTTTTTAACTTTATGAAATGTAAATGTAAGAAATAAAATTTAGTGTTACTGTGTTGTAAGTAATATGAAAATTGAAAGTAATATGAAAATTATTAAGTGTGTGACGAAATTTTGTTGCGTAACGCAATTTTTTTCAACTGTATAAATTATTTAGCCGACTCTGTAGTCTATCGGAACTATAAAAAAAATATGCTGGAAGAGAATTTGACTCTAAATAACACAATAAGTCGCACTCTTGCGCTTTCCTGCAGGGTACCACCATAAAATGTATATGTGTGTGTGTTAGTATGCGTGCCACAGATTTCTTAAAGCGAGTGTTTATTGATATTGTTGCGATTAAAGCCATGGCAATTGCTGTCATATTGAGAGCTTTTCTTGTTTTCATTGTTGGCATCTGCAGTGCTTGTTGTTGTTGTGTAATTTTGCTCCATCACCGGCTACATATGCAGTTGGCCTTGGGCGTAGCCGCTGCTACGACTTTTCTTTCATTTTTTTCGTATTTACCACATATACGTTACATATCTACAATAGTTTATACATATATGGTTGCATATGTATAAGTGCATATGTTTGTATGTGTTTGGAATATTATAGTTTTCACACGGTTTCGCAACTCATTCACTCCTTCAATTACAATCAATTCCAATTACCTCCTTCACGGCTGCCGATTACTGCATGTAGGTGTGCATCTACATACATATGTATGTATGTTAATATGAATATCGGTGCTGCTATAATCTCACTATATCGCGCACTGACTAATAGCCGTTGCACTATCGTTGGTCAGCGAAGAATCAGCGTGTGCAGCGAATTGCCGATTGGTAAGCGTTTTACTAGGCACCATTTGCCACACAAGCCGCCCTACAATTATACACGATGAATGACTAATTAAATGACTTGGTGACTTACTCAGCTGAGCCTCAGTAAATTGTATGTATGTATATAGGTTTGTATATGTTATATACATATTTAGCTACTATACTTATATACATATGTATGTATGTATGTATGTATATAATATACGTATACATATATCCGCTGTCTGCGTTTAAAAGCCATAACATATTTTGTAGCAAAATCAAGTCAACTCACGCCCATTGAGATCGTTTATTATGCGCATAGCTTAACGTTTACATATGTACATACTTAGTACAAACGCATGACATACATATTTAAACAATTTTTGCATTGTCTGCGCACTACAATGGTTGAAAAATACACCGCCAGCATGTGACTTGAATCGGGCATTATTTTCCGCTCGAAACGCTGCGTCGAATTTTCTGCAATTGCATTTATGATTCTTCAACTTGCTTGCATATGCTTGAACTTTGCTTGGCTGACTCCTATAAATGCAGTCGTGCATGCGCAGAATGCGTAGGCAAAAAATGCCTAGCCTGCCGCCTAGCAGCAATCGCTGAATTTTTATTATACCATATCGCTCCATCTGCGATGTTAAGCGAATTTTTGCTACATTGTTGTAGTGTATGGTTTCTGAGTTGTTTTATCGAGTTATACATATGTACATAGCATATATACATACATACATAAAAAGAATATCTGTAATTTTGCTCATGAGTGTGTCTGTGCGAAAAGTGAAGAGTTGACTAAACTTATTTTTATACTAAGTTCACGATTTAATTCCATTTTCGTATGAGATGAATATTTTAAGTTACTGTTAACAACACAAAAAGCGCTCGCATGTCAAAGCATTCTAAGTATTTATAACCTCAAAAATGTCAAACTTTATATTAAAGTTGTGAGTTGTCATATGGCAACACTAGAGTTGCCAAGTCACGAAATTTAAAAGGCAACCCACGTATCTTGTAACCGTTTCACTATTATCTTTTAATGTATGTATGCTTTAATGTTTTTTTATACGCTCACCGAAGTAATTTTTAGTTTTTTGTTTATTTTTCACTTTTATTTTTTTCTAGAGGTGGCAACTCCATAACAAAAATCTCATAAAATAAAGCCTCCCAAATATCATAACATGTTTTTTATAAACTTTTCATGTATGTGCACCTACATATGTATGTATATGGTAATATGTATGTTTCTAAGTTTTTCAAAATGTGGCAACTCTATTCCAAAATAGTTTTAAATTGATAATAAGATTTTTTATTAGAAAATATGTACATATATACTATATATCCAAAATATTTCTATTTGACATGCAATGCATGATTTTCTTGCTTTCATAAATATTCCATTATCTTTTTCTTCTTCTTGATTGGCTTACGCGGTTATAGCTGAGTTTACAACAGCGCGCCAGTCGTTCTTCCTTCACTGTATCCACAATTTATTTATCATTCAGCTTATTGAGAAAATATTCCCTTGAATATATCTATATAATATATTCCAGACTAGACCTTGTTAATACCGTTCAGAGCTTTTTTTTGCGATTATTATTGAGAAAGTATTCTCTTCAATATATCTCGTCGAAAAAGTCTCTTTCCAGACCGCCAAATATTTAAACATTGTATGGAAAATGAAAGCGACAATCTGTGAGCTTTTAGACTAGACCTTCTTAATACCGTGCAGAGCCTTTCTCTGAGTAAATTTCATGCTAAATTAACATACTTTACTTCCAACTTTAAATTAAGTGCATTCCCCCCACTGGCTCCACTGTACTCTACAATTCTCTAAATTCCTTTCGCTTTCTGTGTTCGCTTACATATGTATGTACATATATTTACGTCAGCGCAATGTTATGCAATGTGAACGCCCAATTTCAATAGTTCATTACACACACGACGCGCATGCGCTACTCACCAGCTTACTAATGTGCAAGTACCAACTTGCGCTGGCCGCCTGGCGTGTTTGTTGCAAACTTGTTATAGTTTAAGATCTGAGTAGATTAGCGTCATAAATTTTATGCCACATAAAGGCAAACACATACTTTATATGCAGTAAGCGCACACATACTCGTAATGTTTGTATATATCTACGAACTATATTTACATATACATACGTATGTAGGTAAATGTGTAGCAGTGTGTACCCTAAACGACTGGCGACCAAAGCAAGCGGCAAGCTTGAATGCATTTTTAGGTTAGTAAGTGCATAAAGTTGGTACAACAACATTGTTTGTAGTTATAATTCTTGTTGTTGTTATTGTAACATTGTTACTTGTTTTGCTACAGTTTTCATTGGGCCCATTGTTTTGCTGCCACTTGTTTATTGCCGCCATTCTTGAAGGTTATTTACCTCGCATAACTCGGTTGCCTCACTGGCTGACTAGCTGATTGCCTCTAAGGTCTTACCTTGGGGCTTTCCTCACGGCGTGCAGCCTTTGTGCCTTTGTTTATCCGCATTTGTGTGGCCTCTTCGGAGGCTGTGCAGAAATATCAATTTTTAGCAGAGCTTTGCAGTGTCGCCAAACACAGGCAGACGACGGAAAATTTTGCATGAAAAAAAGCACAACAACAACAAGCACAAAATTGCATGCCTATTAAATATGAGTTATTATCTAATATTAATTTTTTTCTTAACATTTTTTTCTTAAAAAAATTGTTTGCAATTTTACGACATCAGCTTTGGTATGCCATGCGGCTCGGCTGCTGCTTGCAACAAATGCACACATACATATGCACTGCGCTCAAAAATTTTTGATTGATTGATCACAGCATCGATCAGTCCCGTTATTACATAGCAGTTAACTGTCATTTGTTTGGTGGCTTAGCAAAAAATGCTATGCTAAATATTTAGTGCTTGCTTGAGATTTATTAACTTTTGACATTAAAACTTTTTATCGCATGCGATATATTTTTACAAAAATATTTCTCTATCAAGTTGACATTTGTTATTTACTGGCTTAATTCAAATAGACGAATTATTGCTTCATAGCAAACACCGTATTTTTGCGCGTTTTTTTGTCTTGTGCGCTCCTAAGACCACGCATTTGTGTTGCCAACAGTTTTAATTAATACATAATCGGTTTGGTGCCATTTTCTGACACTTTGTGCTAAGAAATCTCATTCGTTTCATGAAATGTGCATAAATACACCGCACAGAATGGCTTTAAGCCTCAATTAGCTGCCTAAATTTGAAATGGCTTGTTAACTCTTAAGTGTAGCACTAATTTTAGTGAAAGGTTGCAATGCAATAACGGTAAAGAGTTACAATTTACTTGCTAAAATGAGAGTACACAAGTAGTAAAGTGCTTACTTGCCGACTATTTCGAAAGAAATTAAATTTGTAATACAAGTTTTCAGTCTCCGCTAAAAACCAAATCTCAGAGCACCACGGTGCGCTGGACAGTTATCCAAACAGTATGCTAGCATACTTGAGTGGGCTAGCGAGTGCAGAACGCCGGTGTAAACAAAGTGGGATCGAATGATGCCCACTGCCTTAAAGCGACAGTGGTCGCAGGGGGTAGCCTCCGTCAACAAGAAGCCTAACAGATGCGCCATCAACGTTTAGCGAAATCACGAAACCTCTAATGTAATCGGGTTGCTTGACCGTACCAGAGAGCCATCTATCTTGATGACTGTCAATCTGACAAGGCGTTGGGCATTTCTTTGACAGGAAGCTGCCTTAAGGATAGGGCAAATTTCAAAGAGAGCCAAACTGGGGGGGGGGGTTGTCTCAAGTGGATCTCCACCCACGCCTTCGAGCTCGCGTCTGGTTATCAGCTGAAGCCTCAACTTCTGAGAAAATTGAGGAGATGTTGGGATACTGCAATCCTTCTCTGCACACTTTCGACTGCTATATAATATCGACAAGCGCTAATTCTCCTAAATAAGGTGTCCCGGCTTCTCCCGGGCCATAAGATATGTCTTATATAATAACGAAAACCATATACTGGAACATTTTTATACTCTTGCAACATACCGCTACATAGACTATAATAGTTTTGTTAACCTAAGGGTTGTCAGTACCACCTAAAACTAATCGACATAGGTACAGGGTTATATA
The DNA here is from genome assembly GCF_023373825.1 of Bactrocera dorsalis. NCBI lineage: Eukaryota > Metazoa > Arthropoda > Insecta > Diptera > Tephritidae > Bactrocera > Bactrocera dorsalis. The sequence continues at coordinate 105,761,333 of NC_064304.1, read as the reverse complement.
CAGGGTAGGCCATTTAAAGTTGACCCATCTGGCAACGCTGTAACTTTTAACAGCGCTGACAAATCGGCTAATGTCATACCGCGTTAGAAGCGTCATTCGAAGACAATTTATACCATGGAACATACACTCCAAAAGAACGCGCTGAAATTGTTCAGCTTTATATTCAAAATAACTTTTCAATTGTGTTAACTCAACGTGCGTTTCGCAAAAAAAATAAAGTGAAAAGTGCTCCAGTTAAGAACACAATTAAGTCTTTATACGCAAAATTTGTGAACACCGGTAATCTCAGTAATGCCAGTCATGCATCCACACAACGCACAAGACGTTCTGATGAAAATATCGAAGCTGTACGAGCCAGTATTGAGGAGACTCCATCGACATCGAGTTATCGCCGCTCTCAGGAATTAGACATCTCTCGCACCACTCTCCGACGCATAATTCATAAGATTTGAAGATGTTTCCATATAAAATTCAAATGGCACAAAAACTAAACCCAGCTGATTATCCGCGACGCCTTAATTTTGGCAAATGGGCCATCGAAATGGCTGAAAACGAACTTGACTTTTGGCGAAAACTCATCATGTCAGACGAGGCACATTTCTCGTTGAATGGAGGCGTAAACAAGCAAAATTGCCGATTTTATGCCACCGAAAATCCTCAATTAATTGAAGAACAGCCTCTTTACGACCAAAAAGTAATGCGCGAATATGATCATCGGACCGTATTTTTTCGAAGACGATGATGGAGCCACGACAACAGTCAATGGTGAGCGTTATCGAGCCATGATAACGGATTTTGTGATACCCATTATTCGCGAAAATGACATGGATAACTTCTGGTTTCAACAGGACGGGGCTACATGCCATACAGCTCGACCAACAATCAATTTATTGCGACCATTTTTCCCCGGGCGATTGATATCGAAAAATGGTGATGTTGACTGGCCACCGAGATCACCAGATTTGACGCCACCAGACTTTTATTTGTGGGGTTATTTGAAATCCAAGGTATACGCTAATAAGCCAAAGACCTTAGCTCAACTGAAAGCCAACATCCGACGTGAAACAGCCGCCATATCATCCGAAACATTGGCCAAAGTCATGGAAAATGTCGAAAAAAGAGTGCATTTAGCTGTCAAAGCTAAAGGTGCCCATTTACGCGATCTAATTTTTAAATATTAGCTGAAACAAATCCCCTTGGACAAACAAACAAAAACAAACATTGTTTTCTTTTGTTCTTTTTTTTTAGAAACAAATGGGTCAACTTTAAATGGGTCAACTTTAAATGTATATGTATGTACGATCAGGATGGCGAGACGAGTTGAAATCCTTCCGTCCATCTGTGAAAACTCTAAATCGAGTAAAAATTTAGAATATCTTAATGAAACTTGGTGGACATGTTTCTTGGCACTATAAGAAGTTTCGTTTTGTAAATGGGTCATAGCTAAGCCCCTCGGGACTTACTCCACCATCAACAACATTCTATAAGTAATATTTTTGTGCCTATAGTTGACTTTGACAGAAAATATCGGTCAATATGTGAGATATATAGTTGAAATTCGAAGAAAATTTTTTCCTAACAATAGTAGGTCTGTGTGCCAAGAATGACCAATATTTCCTTTAGCTCCATATAACTAAGACAATATAAAGATTTTCGAACTTCCGGCTGACTTGACGCCATATAAATTGGTGATGATATGTGAAGTACCTCAACGAAACCCCGACTATATTTAATTATGTGATATTGGCTAAAATAGATAAAATCGATTGGGGATATATAATATCCATTTTGAATGTAAACCATTAGAGTTTCCGTCGAAGAAAGAAGTTGAACCCTTTCTCTACGTTTCCTAACAACTGATGGTATTTAGTCGGTTGTCATTCGTGCATGTTTAAAGAGCATAAAATGTTTGGCTACAACCGAACTTAGCTCTTCATTACTTGTTTGCTATAGACTACTCTTCATATTTTTTATAGTAAGAAAACGGCAAAAACCGTTCTTTCTAATGAAAAAAGTGACTCCAAGTATTCGTTGATACATCAAAAAAGTTTTCTAATCGCTTGCTATTCTATCTAACTTTAATTATTCAAGTATATGCACTTAATTTATACTAGTTCCTTGTTCGATTCGCCACATTTCAAATTTTGTCGAATTTGGTTGGTTAATACGATATAGTCAGACATATTTTCAGAAACTTACATTGATTGCTTTATCAACTGACACCTCCAAACTGTTATTGCTTTCAATCAAAATAGCTGCTTAATGAGGCGACTTCTAACCTCCAAAAATTAGCTACTGCAAGCTATTTTCATAAACGATGATATACGATATGCAACGATAGACACATACATATGCACTTGCATTTAATGCTTTTATTCAAAATTTGTAGCACTTCGAATGAATTGGCAAAATTTTCTAATTAACTGCTCCACATACACGCATATGAATATAATATTACAAAATTGTAAACAACTTTCAGTTGACCTTCAAAATTGACAATACTAAAGTAATTTGGCGAAAGGTCAGCGGCTTTCTGTATTAAAAACCATTTGAAAAGATTTTTTCTGTCGATACAAAACAGCTAACGCTACCATAAATCATAACAAGAAATTAAAAAATATATATAGTATATATGTATAAAAAAATATAAAAAAAAATTTCTTTGGCCAACTTCTGCTATTTATTGCGCGCGGACCCACCCAAAACTTCAAAGCTCATTGGTTAAAAACCTAATTTAATTTTTACGCTGATTTAAGCACTGACACCTTACTATCATTAAAACACGGCACTGTTATGGATGGTGCCATGTTAACTGTTATTTGGAGGCGTGAAATTGTTTTGGGTGCTGCCGGTAATTGAAATTTGCAGCAAAGAAAAAAATTATGTTTGAAATGTATGCTCGTTGTTAAATTAAATAATTAGTTTAAAACATATATGTATATGTATATGGGTATATGATTTTTGTATTTTCATACATTTTTCAGCAATTCTTTTCACCCAAAAATCAAACTTGAAAGGTGTGACCAATTGCGATTCGCTTGCAAGACAATAAATTCAAGTATTTTGCCATAACTTACCCATGAGGCCGCAGCAAGTGAAACAATTATGCAATTTGGCGATTGTCAATCAACAAAGTTATGGTGGCCATTAGCCAACTATTGCTCTCATATGTTTTATGTATGTGCATAGATATGTAGATGAAGCGAATCGGTTGATGACAAATTTGCAAATTTGCAAAACTTTTTTCGCCCGTTGCATAATTGTTGCGCTTATTTTGCTTACTTCGCTCTGGTTGCATATTTTCCATCATGCATTTACAACTTTTTATAAAGTCATTCATTTATATAGATATGAACATATTACATACATACATATGCATGATGATGTCATTAAAAAATATTTTAATAGAGTCAGATTTTCTTGCATTTTAAGTGAGCGTTTTATTGTATGACAGTGCTGTGCATGTACATAATACACTTTGCCGAAATATTAAAAGTTTTAATAACTTGAATTACAAACATCTATATATATTTAAAAAAATGCAGAAAAAAAATTAATTATTCTAATTAAAACTCTCCTAAAAATATTATTCTTCATTTTTACTAAACTTAATTTGAGTTGGCGCTTAATATGCTCCCGCATCAAGTGATCATAGACGTGTATACTCGGTAAGTAGCAGTAAGTTCTGCTCCCAAATTTAAGGAATTAGGGTGTTGAAACCGGAAATATTATGAACATAGCGTCATCCTGAACCAGCTAAACATAAGTACATAAATCCTTCTAAGGTTAGATTTCAGTGGACATTTTCGCCTGAGGAACACAGGAACATTTTCGGGAATGAACAGGCTGACGAGTTAGCAAGGCTAATAATCTCTTTAGACGAATCCGAGGCGGATTCAATACCGTGTAGAGCCAATCAAGAGAGTTTGGTATGCATTTTGTATAAGGAGTTCAAAGCAGATGTAAATTAATAACAAGCTACAAGATAACAAAGCAGGTATGGTCCAAATATAACAAGAATAGAACCAAAGGCCTTATATTTAGGACCAGGTATTGAATATATATATGAATGGATAAACAGTTTTCCACTTTCTCTGTGAATGCCAGCTCCATCACAAACTCGGCACAAAATACTTGAAACCCATGTATGTATATGATAAAAAAAAAAACATGCATGTTTTTTGTAGACACAGTTTCGAAAGTACTTCAGGGCGGTTGTTGGCGTAATGACAGGTCACAAGTTACTGGCATCTAATGCGAACCGAATAGGCTTAGTATCGTTGGTATGCATATAAAAGTGCAGGGAAGAAGACCCTGGAACCTCTCCCTGCTTCTATCTGGGTTCATTTAGAACTCAACTTAGTAACTTAATAGCTTTGTAGTTAAAAAAACTAGATGAAGTATCAAAATAATAAAAAATATTTTTTAATCTTCGCAAAAATCGTTGAAGTACTCCATTTGGCATTACGAATGGTCAATAAGTCTATATGAATGGTGTGACAGCCAGCGGTAAGAGAAAAAATCCTCTTTTGATAAGGTTAGGTTAAGATTAGCTACTAAAAGTATGGTATTTCTCATCGACATATTCATGTTCCTACCCTTTACAGTCAAATACAGTAGTCAAAGATTACCCCTTTAGATGATAAGCTAGATAAGCTATACAAAAATGAATTCATAACAAATACATATAATACTTTTAAAAACAATAACAGCCTTTTAACTACAAGTGGCATTTCTTCATACATATTAGTTATAAATAGTTTCAGAGGCAGCCTTTTTATGTTCGCTTGGGATGTTCGCTTTCGCCGCCAACTATTTACTTGATGGGCCCATTTTAACTTGATAATGTCTGCCAGAAAGGTGAAATCTTGAACTAAGATCAGGACATTTCTAGTAACTTTTCCTCTTGGGCAAGATCACTCCACTAATTCGGCTTAGGTGTAGATTAATTTTTCAAGATCTGCTTTCAGATCGAGTAGTTTAAGAAGAGCTCTGCCTAAATGTGAACCACTACATTGATGAAAAATTATCTCAGAATAGAGAAATAGTCTAAGGAATCTGAATTTGATGGATGCACATAATTCGTACAGAAGTACTGGCGAAGGATTGTTACTACAACAGTATTTCTCAAACTATTTGAAATTCTTTTATTGCTACAACAACGAAAAAGAGCTTGTGCCGATTCGGTATTTTGAATGACTGTTGAAGCTTATTGACTTCTTTAGTGTTCTGTGTTGAGGTTAACACTATTTTTAAATCGAAGATAAAAATGTTATGTTACAGGAGCTTAACAGAACTTTTTAATGGAACATTTGAACAATCTATTGAGTTACATATACTAAATATTACAGTTTGATTAGGAAATTCATTAAAAATTCTTGTTAATTAAGAAAATCAATTTCCATGATATTTAAATATTTTACACAGCACACCGAACAAAACGTAATTATGTCATAAAAAAGAAACTTGAGCTGAAAATTTATTCAGGTTAGTTGCGCACGAAATGACTTACAAAGTCGACTTAAGTCATTAATAGCATTAGCGGCAGCGATAAAAATATCTATAATCTGTCTTATGCAGATATGCAACAACTACATATACTATAAAGCAAAAACAGTGCGCGCAATAATTTCGAACGAAAACGAGATCATAAAATTGGTAAAACACCCACTGCGCATTACGAACATGTGGCAGTCTTTTCAACAAATGACAATAAGCTGGACTGTAAGTCTTTTGGGCTGACACTCACACGCTCATAACTCGCTGTAAAATCAGCTATGGTTGCCACACGACGTGCAATGTGGTTTGAGAAGAGAAAAAAAAAACACAACAACAATAACAATAATAGTTACGATAAAAATTAAACAAAAAAAGAATAAAAAAAGAAAAACAAAAATTAAAAAAACGAAAAAATATGCAAAATAATAATAAAAAATTATAGAAAAAAAGTTAAAGATAAGAAAAAAATATAAAAGTAAAAATAAGTAAAAAATTCAAAATAAAAGAAATGGCAATAAAAAAATAAAAGTTAAAAATATCAAAAAAAATACTTGATAAAAGAAATAAAAATTAAAAATTACATTGAAAAAATAAAAAAAAGAATTAAAAAGTGAAAAAATAAGAAAAATTGAAAAAAAAACGAAATTAAAAAAAAAAATAGAAAAAAAATTAAATAAAAACCAAAAATTTAAGAAAATTATCACAAAAATAAAAATAAAAAAAAAATGCAGAAAAAATAAAACTAAAAAAATAGTAAAAATAAGAAAAAAAATTGAAAAAGTAGTTGAAGAAAATTGCAAAATAAAATGATAATTGTTTAATTATAGAAAAAATTAAAGTAAAAAATAAGAAAGAATAATAATTAACAAAAGAAATAAAATTTAAAAAAAATAGTATAGCAATTTGTCTGCTGGACCAACACACAAACTCAAAAAACGTTTTTATTTTTCTAATTTTTTTGTTGTTGCGCGCTTAACGATATAACAATGTTGCAAAATCACTTCGTTTCTGGTAACACGTAATGCAATAACGAAAACAACTTACCACAAAATGTTGCACTTGCATATTTGCACGCGCCAAGTATTACTCCAATTCCGCTATTGGTTATTTACAATTATGTGTTGTTGTCGTTTGCGGTTTGCGACGTGCTTAACTACTTCTTTTTTAATTATTAAACTTTAATTTGTGTTCAAACTAAGCACTTCCGGTTCTAATGCGCAGGCGCACACCAACACAGGCACTACACAAACACACAGGCAAAGTGTATAAATTTCTAGCGTTTTTCGATATTATCACTTGCTTTGTCTTTCACTTCTTGCTTTTGCTCAAATTTGCAGCAGTTTCTTTGCGGCTGGGCGTTTACTAACGGATTAGTGGTGTTGATAACCGTTTCGTTGAAACTCGCTTGTCAAATGCTTTATGCCACACGCTTCCATTTCGTTTTTATACCGAACGCTGGGCTTATGGCTTGTGCTGCCGCAGCAGAAACAACAATTGTAACGGCTGTTAATACAGCGCGGAAGGAGAAACAATCAAATCCGCAGCTGTTTTATGCACACAAACACACAAACAAGATACAGATGTATATAGATATATATAAATAGTTGCTTGGAAGTGAGCTTTTTGTACGCCTTTGACTGGAAAGTGGTCTAAAAGCTGCGCTTTGAAGTGTGTAAATGTACGCAGGAAGCGCTTTGCGGGCTTCCGGTGGAAGTGCGCTTCTTGGTAGCACACAAAAACAAATTAATTTTAATAAAAATGTTTGGAAAAATGTTATAAAATTTTTAAAGCACTTAGCAAAGCTTGCAAAAGTAAAATCAGCTGAAAGCCGTAATAATGGCGCTTAATAAAAATAGTTTATTGAACTATAACATATGGTAATCGCCTGCTCTCATTGTCATTCCGTTAAGCATACGCACGTCTGTCAAACGTATGACATCACGAAAATGTACAGTTAATGCTTAGCAATTGTTTTCGTCAATGAGCAATAAATTTCGTCTGTGCTTTGCATACGTAAATCATCTGCTGCGCCTGTGTGTATATACAACTGTTTCGTTGTTGTTGTATGCCAACTAGAAAAAAAAAACAGTTTATTTGTCTCTTCGAATTCGGTCAAATCTTTTATAACTTTTCGCCACTTGTAGGCAACACAGCAAAAACCTTTTTGCTTTAGCGCATGCGTGACGCCCAGGCTTCCAATAACAACTGCCATCCGCACACTTTCAAAGGAAAGTATTATGTCACGAAGGTGAAAAAAGTTTTAAAAAATATTGAAACACCGATTTGACCAGGAATGACAGAGAAATTTAAACCAAAAACTCTTTGAAACCCAAAAAAATATTATTATACGTGATAAACATACATACTAACAATAAAACTAGTTTTGAAAATAAGTGATTTGGTTTTAAATGAGTTCAGCTCTTCTTATCTTACTTTATCCCATGCGTAAACTCATGGAAAAAACAATTCACTTCTTTTCAATTTGCGGGTGTTGCATAAGCCAGTGATTATGATGCGCATTTCTATATTCATTTGACGTAAACGGAGTTTTTAGGTAAAGCTGGCATCATAAAAGGTCAGAGATATGTTCAGTCGTCACCAAATCTCAAAACTTATTTGACCTTAACATGTTGGCTGCCAGTGTATCACCGGTTTTATGCACCTAAGCAGGCCGTGACAACTTTTAGTTGGAAACATTGAATAAGTTTCTCAATTCAATAGGTTTCACACTTAACAGGTAGAAAAAAGCCCGGCTTACCATCGTAAGACACGTATTTTAGGCAAAATTCGTTCTTTTTTGTCCAATATAGTGTCCTTTAAGAGTGATACACAGATTAAAGTAACTCTCAAACTTAAGCTCGGTATCATTTTTGTAGTACGATTTGTGCTTTGCCTCAAAATACGACTCAGTTTCGGCAATGACCTCTTCATTCGATGAAAATTTCTTCCTAGCGAGTGTTATTTTTATGAAATAATTACTGGGGGCCAAATATGGACTATATGGTGGATACGGAAGCAATTCGAATGCCCATTCATGTATTTTTGCTATCGTTTTCATTGACTTGTGAAACGGTGCATTGGCTTGGTGAAACAGGAATTTCTTTTTTCACAAATGTGACCTTGTTATTACATTTTGTTCTTTAAACGGTCCGATAGCACTATGTAATAGTTACTATTGATGGTCCTTACCTTTCCTTTTTCCAGACAGTCATTCCCATTCGGATGACTGTCGAGTGGACTTCGGAGTGAACATCTCCAAATACTGCTCCGAATCAACTCGTCGTCGTGAACGATATGATGTGCACGTTCAGTTGATATCTTTAGAGTGCCTGGTAACATAGTGTGAAATTTTGAAAAAACCAAATCATTCATATTTCGATAGAGTTGTGTAAGATGCATGGAAATAATAATTTTTCACTGGTTTTAAATATGAAGAAACAGAAAAATATTTGTGTTTTTGGTGACTTTAATCTATGCAATATTGTCTGGTCGGGTCACGCCTATAGCCCTACCCTTATTTCCTCCAAGGTTTCGTCCTCTCACGAGTTATATCTCATTGATAGCCTGCTTAGACTCAATCTGATTCAAATTAGTCGGCATTAACTCCTAGTGAAATTTCCAACTTGTTTGCTGATATACTTTTTTTTGCTAATCATTTTTCATCTGTAAATTTTGGCATATTGTGCCTTTCGCAGGATGTTATAGCTAAGGCCATTTGTGATATCAAGCCTTCTTTCAAAATTGATCTTGATGGGCTGCCGCCTGCACTTATAAAAAATTGTTCTTACTTTGTTTAACCTCTCAAGCTTTTCTTTCTGACTGGAAATTGACATTCATTACCTCTATCCTTATAGATGTTAAGAAAAATGTAGTTCCAATTACAAGCTTAATTCTAAGCTCTGTACCATTTCCAAAATTTTTGAGTGCTCTGTTAAAAATAAACAAATTCTGTGGGAATTGTTTGTTCGTTCTATCTGTGTTCATCTGAAGACCATATTCTTTATGCTCAATAGGCTTGAACGTTCAAAGGAGTTTTCTTAAATTTGCTCTGCAGTCCTTTAAGATTGTTGACCCTATACTGTCTTATGAATCTCGTTTATGACTATTACACCTTAAATCATCATTTTAATCATCGATGGTCCATTATCTGCCTTTCACTTGTTTTCGATGTTTCTAAAGGAAGTATTGACTTCCTTATTTGTTAGGTAAAATTAATTTCAATATTCCCCTGCATTGTCCCTGATGTATTTCTAAATTCGCATTTTATACCTCTTTCAATCGTGCTGTGCGTGAGTTTAACTCCATTTTCGAGAAAGTACTACTTGATTGAATTAATGTTGATAGACTTAAGGAACTAAGTAAATAAAACAGAACCTTAGAGAATATCAGGTATCCCGTTATATTGCAGATAAAATAAAACTTTACATACGAATTAAAGCAAGGCAAGACCTTAATTTTTATAACAGTTTCAACCGCAATCCAAACATTGAACTTACATTTTTAAAAAGCTTGAGAAGCGCAATCAATATTTTCTAAAAAAATTTATGTATTGAAAAAAAATTTGCTTAAGAGTTCTAAATTACCAATAAGCTGTTATTAAATCGACCTTGGACTCGTCTTGTTTGCTGCAGTCTATTTCTTTTATAATTAGAATTTCTGGAGAAAATTCCACTACTCAATTCCACTACGCGAGTTAAACTATATTAATTAACTTTTTTAAGATTATTTATTTGTTATAATGTTATGTTGAAGTTTTCATACATTTAAAAATCATATATGTAAGTGTGATTTATAGGTATTAACTTAACTTAATTGAACTTAACCAAGCTTTAGTAAATATGTATGTGATGAAGCTCAAAGTTTTCTTCTTCGGTTTATGGTTACTTTCTGGAAAGCTTGTGAGCTTTTTTTTTGAGCTTTTACGGGTGGTGATTGTAACAGATAGAGAGCTTTGCATATTGAGACGACAGTTAAAAGCTTAGTAAAACTTAATTCCTTTTTTGGAAACTTGACATTTCCACAAAAAAGTTCGGTTTTCAATTAGATATGTATGTATGTTTTAAGTGAGGCAAGAAACATGAACATTATTTGTATTTAATAATACTTATATTCTAAACTATTATTTCCCTTATTTACTTTCAACTAGATGCGTATACATTTTATATACACTTTATTACATTTTCCACTTCCTCTCTAAAATTATTGTGGACAAATTTTTATAACTTTTCACATCTCCAAACTGCCAAATAGTTACGTTTATCACAGTTTCGACAGCTTCGGAATGTTGGCCAAGGGTTTTAATTTTTTAATATTACGTATATTTTACTTGTATGTCGTTCTCGGCTCCTCTTTGCAATTTGTGAGAAGGAATTGACCAAGCGCACGATTTTCTCAAGTTGTCCTTTACTTATGCATACTTTAGCATATCCCTAGTGTTCAATGTCTTTCATAAGGAATAACGAAATAGCGCCAATAATACCGCACACACCCATTATGCTCATTGGCAGCAGTGGGTCCACATGTTCCTGCAAGGACCAAAAAAAAAATTGCAAACAAATTTATTTAAAATCAAATTGGTTAAAAAAATGCAAAATACAATATACTAAGGCGGTATAAAATATGTATGTTTAACTGTGTATCCCTTAAGGGAGATTTCATTACGGAGAATGAGGTTAGCTTTGGCTGCGCTGGCCTTCAGTGTCTTCAGCGAATTTTGATTTTATAAATTCATTTCCCATACGCATGCTTGTTGGATAGTTTCGATGTCGTATTCATAAACTAACGTCAATAAATGAAGGGTTCTCAACTATACTATCAATCGTCCCTTTTGCTACCTCTATTCCACTTTGAGAGAAGCAAACTATTATACTTTGTGCAACATTTTAGAGAATATAAATATTAGTATGCCTCCAATAAAACCAAGCTATACTCACCAAAAGCCACATATAGGGTACTAACATTAAGGCAGTTCCCGCTGCCAGATTACCCATGCCCACACCAAAATTACGCACAACCGTTGGATACTGCATGGCGGTGTACGACGGAATAATGGCATTGTTGGCGCCAATAATACATTTTGCTGTAAAAGATAAATATTTATATATATTGGAATAATATATATATTTATAGTTTACTTCTAAACATAACTTACCAATTATTGCCAACGCGACTACGGCAGTTTGGTTTAAATCTCGGGTTGGCACAAGATTTGTAGCTAAGCAACAAATTCCGGGTACTAGCATATATGCTATCAGGCTACACCGCAAACCCACTTTCAAGACTACAAAAATGCTGACACAAACAGTGACCGCTTCAATTGCGCCGGCAACGATCTGGGATACAAAAATATAAATAAAAATAGAACAATAAAAAAATAAATAAAAGAACAATTATTTTGGTACCTCAAGAAGAAACCCTTCTAATGAATGCCCTTGGTATGAGTGATTATGTAAAAATATATATATGTATATAAAACCACCAAAAATATGTAATGGAATAGTATGAAAGTTTCCTGAAAACAATCAGATCGTTCCGCCGAAACCAATATTCAAAGCGGCTGCCAGAAGACCAAAATATCGAAGAATGAAGCGAAAAAGCCCAAGAAAGGGGGAACAGAGCAGTTCAGTGCAATAACTAAAAGGCGTTACAGCCACAGCTTGAAAGTGGCTGTCATAGATTGTAACTCCTCTTCACCGAGCATCATACAGGAGAGATGGGTGGAAATTGGCGGCGGGTTGTCGTGCCTAGTTTTAAGCTATGTAATCGACAATCCGGCGGGTCCCCAACCGAAGGTTGACTCTTCAAAAACAATTAGGAGCACGTACCGCGGTCGTTAAAATTAGCGACGTCTTTGAAGTCCTCAAATCGAACCTTATATTTTCCAAAGATATCTTAAAAAGACTTCGTGCTCGCATTTGTCTGCCCCTTCTGGGAGAGCTAGGCGAAAAGCTCCTGATTATTGAGGTTCTACGAGACTGCAAATGAATAATTGCACCTCAACGAATTTGCTTATTGTCTTAGGACATTTAGTGAAAACTTTCTAATTAATAAAATGTCTCGCAAAACACATAATAATCCGTCCTCCAACTCACCGTATTCAAATAGATATCTCCACCCAAATTGCTCAAATGCAAGGTCAATCCATAGTAGACGATAATCAAAGTCAACCAGACAATCAAATTCAGACAAGTTGTGCGCCAATAAAAACGATTAAAGACCACCTTTAATGGATTCTCATGAATTTCGGGTACAGCTTCGGTAGTGCCGGCGATTGCCGCTTCAATGGTATGTCCGCCTCTTTCAGACGCCATCATAAATGCTGGCAGTGTGTGTTGTTGTTGTGCTTGTATGTTCGTCAGCTGACTTTTGGCCGTAGCTGATGCATTGATGGGCTTAGGTATTGGTGCCGGTGCTGCAGCTTCAAGTGTCTTCTTATAGTTTGGTGGCAGGGTGCGTTGATTTAGCTCGGCAGCACGTTCTACTAGTGCATATAAATCATTGAGGCGCCCTTGTGCGAGCAGCCAACGCGGCGACTCTGGCATGTAGTACCTGGTGGAAGAAATAGAAAATTGAATGATTAAATGATTAAATGAGGAATAATAGATGTGAGATTACATACATACATTCGGTAATCAGGGGTAGGGGTGAAGCGTAATGAGAAGAAAATCACTAAATCAGGTAATGTAACGCCGATACCCTTCTGCTTACACTTCTTTTGACTCAAGTCAAAACACTGGAAACTGGTGAATTCATAACCTTAATTCTGCACGGTATCACCGTTACAATAACAACTACTACTATTCGAGTAATATTAAAGAATAATCTTCTCTTAAGAATGTCAATTTATATGCCTGCATATTTACCGCTTATATACTACTAAAATTCAAGGTATTTCTTGGTTTATTTGAAATACCTGAGAAGAAGTATGGCTATTTTTTCTCCCTCGTTTACAAAAATACGTTGAAACTATTAAAATCTTTTCCGGAAATATATTGAGCAAATTTCGCATCCATCATAGCAATTGTATATTACCCTCCTTCTCTACGCCGCTCTAATAAAAGATTCTAAGTACTGCTCCTAGCTATACTTTTACATAAAAAATATTAGGGAGTACTGTCATTCAAAAGCAAACAACTACAATAGCAATAACCAATTGAATCAGTTTATCATTTGATTTGATTCCAGTTAAAAGAGCGCATCCAAAAGCCTTCAATTTACTCACACATGTACACATAAACTATGTATATTTTGGAAAAAAAATCAGGCATAGGTAAGCACTTAAAGGGGTTTCATGAGTCGATAGCACTAAAAGACGCGAACAAAGCACAAAATGATAAACCAAATAAGCAGATATGCCGCAAACAAATTATTTAGACATTCTTAAATACATAGGTAGCCTTATAAGCAATCAAATCTTTGTGGGAAATTCTAGCATTCATGTGAAAACAGTAAAATAAAATAGAACAAGCAAGGATGGGCTATGTTCGGCTGTAACCAAACATTTTATACACTTTGAACATGCAATAATCAAAGATAGGGAAATTCTTCAGGTGCTATCAAAACTTGATAGCAAACAAATTTTTTGTGAAAGGATTAAATGTCCATTGTTCGATAAGATCGTGAATAAATTTCAAGTAAATTTGGTATTTTCTTGATTTATGTTGAAGACCATAAACTTAGATTACTTTTCTTTTAGTTCGAGTCAGTTAAAATTATATTAAAAACTTCTTCCAGTGAGACACATATACTATGTCATGTAGACTCAACCGATAAGGTAATAGGCTATAATATAAGGTACATATTTGAATAGATGTGGAAAACGTCAGCCAGAGGATCGTAATTCATTATGCTTGGCATATGAGATTAGACCTATTCTATTCTAAGTGGGAGTTGGGGGTAGTATTGACTCGATTTTACCTATTTTAATCAAGACTACATATAATTAACATGCCAGACTAATAAAATGCTCCAAGGGTTTCATCAAGGTTCCACACATACAATAACCAATCATATGGAGTAAAGACCGCCGGATGTTCGAAAATCCTGATATTAGTTATATGGGGGCTGAATCAAATCTTCGCCAAATTTTATCCATACTATGTTTTGAGTAATACACGCTCTCCCTATTTTATTAAGATATACGGTACTAAGTCCTCCAGAAGTTCGAAAATCTTTATATTAGGTATATGAGGTCTAACTATTGATCCAATAAAACCTATTTTTGAAACACATACATATTATTATCAGAAAAAATTCTATTTGAATAACAATTATACAAGTATATCTCACACATTGACCGATATTTTCTGTCAAAAGTCAACTATCGGTACCGGGGTCCGCATATTCGGTACCTAATGGCTTTAAAAGTTTTGGTTATATTTGGACAATTTGACGTCATAAGGTGGCATACCTCACTGTACCTCTGGCGTATTTAGTTATAAGTACTATTTTCATGCTACCGGTAGGAGTTCTTATAATATATGCTTTGACAAATTTGGTTGTTGTAGCTTAAGTGATTTTGGAGTTAAGTACACTAATCTTATTAGAGAACGGTGCCAGACCCACTTTTTAAATTTTATTTGTCCCGGATAATTCGTTCCCCTGTGCCAAATTAGAGTTCTATATCTTAATTTTGTGCGTAGTTATGGGTCTGAATAAGTTTTCGGCTAATGGCATTTTGTGGGCGTGGCACTGGTTCAATTACGCATTCTAAGAACTCGTCATTTCCATTTTACCAAGGAATATTATATCAAGTTTCATCAAATATCTACAGTTTTACTCAATTTACAGCTAGTATGGACGAACGGACGGACAGACAGCCATCCGTACTTGAACTCGTTCCGTCATCCTGATAATTTTATATACATAACCCTTAATCGTTAGGAGAACAAAACTAATATACTCTGTAGCAACAGGTTGCAAGTGAATAAATACGATTGCGAAAGCAAAATATGGTTGGAATGCTGAAATCATTAACCATGAGTAAAGCAAACGGTACATCCGTAGGGCGGCATAAGGCGCTATTGTTGGCTGACGACCCCGATTGAGGTGAAATGAAATTGATTTTAATTTCAATAAAGTGATTTTCGTTGCATAAACCGAAGGGTCGATTGCAAGGAATTTGAAGGAAAATGTCAACATGAATTACATACATGTACATATGTACACATATACATACGATACTATGTGCAGGCATGAATACTTAATGGGCACATTCCGAGTTAGTCAAGCGCATAAAAAAGGTTAAAATGGCTGACGAAAAAGGGATAAGGCCAGCTTGATAACAAATAAGTGGCCTGTGAGTATGCGATTTGAGGCCGAGGTATGCACAGAAATTAATTTTGCATTAACAGGATAACAATACTTAATCGCGGGCCATATACATGTATATGTATATAATGGCATATATATAATACGAGTATAATATATTATATACATAAATGCAGACGTGTTATTATTATAGGCTATAGTAGTTCAAGGCTTCGACAAGTGAGCAGCTTCCTGAAGGGAAGATCTACATATATCTCAAAAACTGAGGAACTGAGGACGCACAATTGGACATTGCTATATCAACTCAGCTCGTCAAGCTGCTCATTTAGATATATATTTTATACTCAGAGTGTATATATTTTTTTGAGTCCGAGCAAGTAGTAATAGAGAGCTAGGTCCGAATGTGACTCGATCCAGAACTCGAGATGGCCATAAGTCTGAATATACTGAATGGAGCTGAATTTTTAGAAATGCCAGTCTTCGGATAAATTTTATCCTTGCTTAAAGGGCCCATGAAAATATGGTAAGAACTATTACTTCTTTTTATATCGTCAAATTTGTGCAGCCACTTCACTTACCACATCGGCAACATGCATAACCAAGGTAGAGTAATCGCCAATTGCAGATTCCGCCAGTCCCGAACAAAATATGCTATAACAGCCATGAGAATGTACGAAATCGGAACTGGCAAAATATTTAAAATGCCCGTTATGGTACGCCATTTGCCAGAAACCAACTCAACGACGAGAACGAAGCTAACCACAGTCACCGTCATGGAGGCAAAACCGGCAAACACACGCATCGACATGCACATAGCCAAATTGACGGAGTAAGCAATTAAAGTGCCTGGAGGGAAGAAAAAATTTCATATTTTAAAACCGTTCTACGAAAATTCCATAAGATTTACTTACCGGAAACAATTTGTACTAAAACGAAACCCATCAGCGTATGTTTGCGACCGAAACGATCGGAGATCCAGCCGCTCGACACACTGCCCACCGCTGCGCCGGCCAAGAAGCACATTTCCACCACACTCACCATGTACTCACGACCGCAAACCAAGCCAAACTCTTCAATTACCGAGCGCGCGCTACCGTCTTCACGGGAGAATTCAAAATTGTTGCATTTTATTAGTTGCGCGGTCTCAGCGGTGTCAGCGGTTTCAGTTAGCAGCGAGTAATTTAAATTTAGTATAGAGCAAGCGCCAGCAGGTTGGCTTAGATTGCGCCACAGCGATACATCCATATCGGGTGCAGTATCAGGGCGTGCGCACCAGTAGACCTTGGCGATGGTCTAGTTGGGTGATATATTTAAATAAGTGGTAATTTTAGTTTATTATTTACAAATAAATAATTGTCAAAGATATTTATATAAATACTATGATTAGTTTATAACATGGTGTTGCCACTGCTTCGATTTATTTAAATTTAAGTGTAGTTTCGTAGCCGTCAATTTGATTTATGGCTTTTCATGGACTACCGGTGGGGATATGTGTGAGAATTTCTGGCACAAACAATAGAAAATTATACATAATTACGATGGTTGTTTCAGATGTCAAGTCGGCAGTTAAAAGTTTTTAATTCATATGGTTATTATACTTTTCTAAAATAAATCTGACAGAAAATCTACGAAAGACACTTATAAAGGTATAACTATGTAGATTAGATAGTGGTTTTTTTCCAATCAGAACTCTTTAAGAGAGCGTTGTGCTATCAAACAACGATGGAGTCATGTATTGAAGTTTATTCAAGTATCAGAACGGATTCTGATTATTTTACATATATCTCAAGCAACTCATGAATTCTGGTCTTAGACCAAGTCTGGGTTGTCAAAAAACATTCTTTTAAAGGTGAGCTAAAGTAAAAAGGCGGACTATCCTTCCCCAGGGTTAGACATTGGGATTGGGCCACGCACCGCCACGCAAAAAACGCCCCCAATGAAAAAGTTTAAACAGTCTTGGATGAGAGATCCCCCTTTTGATGATGACAATGCCAAACAAATTAAGGATTACGATTTGGGGGCATGCACCTGGAATGTCCAGTCCCTTGATTGGGAAGGTGCCGCTGCCTAGCTGGTTGATGTCCTCGTTAGAGTGAAGGCTGACATCACCGCCGTCCAAGAAATGCGATGGACGGGACAAGGACTGAGACGAATAGGCCATATAAAGGAGCGCAGATTTGGTGTGAGATTCGTGGTGGGGACAGACTCCACCGTCGAGACCTGGCATATACCCCGGTGGACGAACGTCTGGCCACAATCATCTTCAAAGCAAAGTTCTTCAACATATCGCTGATTTGCTCCAAATAATAAATAACTTTTCATTAGAATACATTAATTTAATGGTTTTATCCGTTCACCCTCGTACAATGAGACATATAAGTACCTACAATTATATCATAACCAGTCATAAATTTTAGTATTCTACAAACACAAGCCGACCAGCTGTATGGAAATTTCAGTAACAATACGTTGACGTACTCTAAAAAAATTCATTCACATGTCAAACTCTGGCTTAGATGCACGCTGGAGTGCCAACGTCAGTCAAAGTATGACAAACACTTCACGCGCACTTAGATAGGCAAGTAAGTCTGCTGCTAATTTTATGCAAGGTATTGCGAATATATATAATAATGAATATATTTAAAGCTGTTTGAAATAAAATTAAAACAAAATCACATATGTACTCACAAATGGCAAGAACGTGACCCGTTGAGCACAATAGGTATTTGCAATTAGTTTAGCATAGATAAATAAACAAATAAATTCACTTAATTAACAAAAACCAGAACCAATTTTCCCAGCTGGCATTGACATTTCGCACTGTAGAGCAGAGTGAGTAGCACGTACTTAGCGCTAACATCGATTTAACAGCGCTGTAGAAGCAGCTCACAGTTGTCGCAAACGGTTTTTATCTGATTCGGTGTTCGTGTAAACAAAACAGTTTGTGTTGAAGGGGGGAAATTCAGAGTGCAAAGCGGTATTCTATTCTGATATGAGTAATAAAGTTTTGCTGGAAGAATTTGTTCTCAAGGAAAATTGCTGATGAGCTTCCGAGATAAGTAGTATTAGAATAATGAAGTGTAGCAGACTGAAGAATTGAGAATATACTTCAGCTGGATTTGTGGGTATTCCTTAATATTTTCGTAGGAAAAATAATTATTATGCATCATTCGATTTTACTAGATTTTATTAATTAATATGGGAAAATTATTTTCTTCCGCTAAAGAAATGATGTAAAAAATATAGAAACCAGTAGGCACCTCTATAATTAAAGTTGGAATTAGTTAATTTTTTATAACTAAATTTGTTAGATATTAATTTATGTATTATTATCTAATTATTTTAGAAATTATAATACAATCGATAAAATGGATTTGTTGGTTTCTAAGCTGATAAGCTGATGTAGAACTTGGATGATGGAAAAACAAAAACTGAAAAATGGATTTTTGGCAGACACTTTTAAAAAAAAATTAAAATTTCCGTAAAAATTTCGCGAAATTTTGTTTTTCAAATAGTTGTAATCGAGAAAATCCTTCATCCAAGTCACAAAGAATTGTATTTCAAAGACCTGTGTAAAAATGCATGAAGATTTTGTTTATGCTGGAGAAGTTATGAGGGGAACACTTCTCCAGCCTGCTCAACGGCAGTGAAAGTGTAACATCAGGAGATGGCGAACCAGATTCCCCAATCGATGCCGATGGAATAGATGTTCCATTACCCTACTGTGATGAGGTTCGAATAGCAATTACCCAACTAGATAAGCGAAGCATATGGGTCTTGCTGTGGCGAGGACAAGACGAAATATCTCCTGTCATCAAACAGTCATCGCACTCGCGACTTGTCTCGCAGTCACTATTGACAGTTAT
Organism: Bactrocera dorsalis; assembly: GCF_023373825.1. Lineage (NCBI taxonomy): Eukaryota > Metazoa > Arthropoda > Insecta > Diptera > Tephritidae > Bactrocera > Bactrocera dorsalis. The sequence continues at coordinate 105,741,699 of NC_064304.1, read as the reverse complement.
AGCTTCGAAGTCGTAGATAACTTCGTCTACTAACCTTGAAATCCTACGCATAATCTCTGTTGTCAACAGGTGCTACTTTGGACTGAGTAACAAACTCTGCACTGAAACAAGATGTTTTTTTAACTTCTTAACATATTTGGGATTGCTACGCATATCATTAATCAAGTTGATATGAAAAATGTTTAAACCGATTGAAAAATGATATTGTTTATGTAAATATTTCCATTGCCCTGCTTACTACAATTACATTTAACCTCCATAAGGCGACTACAACTAGACTTACTCGAAGGTGCTTGCCACTAAACTTTAACTGGAGTGTGTAACCAAACTAGACACTCAAATTCATATTCATGCTTATGAGGTAATTGAATCCACACACGCATATCCGTCCCAACTGACTGGAAGTGGCGAAATACCAGTTCAAAGTCAAACCGAAAAGCCAAGCGCACTAACTAACGCAACCAAATACAAAGTGAGCGAAAAACAAAACCAAAACAAAAAAGCTTAAAAGCAGTATAAATTAGCAATAAACCGCTTTACAGCCATGACTATTGCAAACGGGCAACGCCACTGGGTCTAACAGACAACTTTTACTCGCTTTTACAAAAACAACAACGAGAAAAACTCACTTTCATTTCGCGCAGCCGCGATGAGTTTGCCGTTAACACCGACTTGAACTTGAAAATGCTTCCGAAAAAACAACACTTAAGTATTAAATAGATTGCAACAATAAAAAAGGGGGAAAAAGTGAATGAAACAGCAATAAAAAATTAAAAAACCAACTACAACAAATATATTAAGGTATTACTTCATCACAATGAGTGATCGCCTGCTACTTGACACTAACGCGGATTACTCATACGCACCAGCTGACTTGCCAAACACGCGCACATACATATGTATATGCTGTTGTAAAACCCTCACTCGTTTGTCTACAACGAAATGTAGTATTTAAAATAATATAGTTTAAGCAAAAACACGTCTTTAATTGCGGTTAATAACCTGCTGACAGCTTAATTACAGCAACAACAAATTACATGACATTATCTTCTCAACTACGTAAATTTACAACGCTTGGCGTCCAGCTATTTGCTGACGTCGTTTCATTAGTTTGATGATCAGAGTTTAGATATAAATCAAAGGTTGTAACGACAACAACAAAACGGTGACAGTTATCGTAAAACTTGCCGGCAAAATGCTGATTGGAGAAGATGTGGTGAGACTTGGGTTCAGAAATTATGAGAACATTGGACTATTGGCTTCATAACTTCATGAAAGAGACCAATTTTTAGATTAACAAGAAAAATCGTTAACTTCGGCTGCATCAAATTTTAATACCCTTAACAGGTGCAGTTCTTTTAGCATAAAATAGTATAATTAGTATTTGCTTTAAATTTGATCGGCCAATTTGAATGGCAGCTACATGCTATAGTGGTTTGACCTGAAAAATCGTTCAGAGATTAAAACGCTTCTTTGGAATATAATGTAGGTCAAATTTCGGGAAGATATCTTATAAAATAAAAAAGTTTTCCGTACAAGGACTTAATTTTGATCGATCAGTTCGTATGACAACTATATGATATAGTCCTCGAATTTCAAAAATTTGTTCGAAGAGTGTAGTGTTGCTTAGAAAAATATTTTATATAAAATGTTGTGAAGATATTTTCTAAATTAAAACAGTTTTCCATACAATGACTTCATTTTGATCGATCAGTTTGTCGAATATCTTCGCGCAAACAACGCATGACACTTAAATGGTATTCCTTGTTGATAATTTGGCCGGTCGAGTTCGGAGTTCACCACATCTCGATAATCGAAGAAAACTGTCAACATACCTTTGATTTTTGACTTGCTTTGACGTGTTTTTTCGTCTGCGGCTCACTTTTGCCACGATATTCGCCCATCGCCTGTTTCCGGGTCGTAAGCACAGATTCAAGACTCAGCACTAGTAATAATGCGCTTCACACGTTCTAGGTAATTTATTCTCAAATTTCGTTCATTACTTCAGCTACTTCCAAAGTATAATCGTTGTTCAGACAATAATTTTATTACCTTTAATTACTATCATATCCACGTGTCTAGTGCGCTTTAAACGATTTTTAGAAATTCTTTATTAGCTCAAACCTTTACTTAATTCGTTGGGGATTCACATAAAAAGAGGGAATTGAAGTCAAACGTCGATATATACATATGTATATCTATGAATAGTGGTACTTATTGCTTTGAGTAAACCGAATTGCAATAATTTGTAGAAATTTTTTTCTTGAGAAACAAATTAAAAAAAGAAATAAATTTATGAGCCACCCTGTGCTGAGGTACATATTTAATTGTACATCGCCGAAAAAGCTTTTTTCTTTAATTTTGAGTTTTTTATAGTACTTTTGTGGTTTTTGATAATTTCGTTATTTTTCATTTGAGTTTTTCTCTCTGGTCGCCATGGCATGGTTTTTCGCATATTTACATAAACTTTGTGGCTTTGGTGTTAACGACTTATTTTCCAACATGTTTTTCAACATTTAATGAGTGTTATTAAACCTTGGAAAAATTTCTGAATGGGTACACATTAACGACTATTTGCATTTTCGTAATTTTTTGTAACTGATATTTTCTAAAAAAAAGTTTATGTTTTTGGTGGCAAACGCTGGATGGCCTTTACCACTTTTTCCATACCCAAAGAGAGCATTGGCGGAGTTGGAACCTATTCTGGAGGGTTTATATAATATATAATAGATTTTTATTATTCGAAAGTGCTTTCTCTGAGCTTTTATTTTATTATAACGTGGGTTGTAACTCAAGCAATAAAAAGTTGAGTATTTATTTAACGGTATATTTAGGAATAATCTCCGCTCAGTTTTTTTTTTTTCAAATTAAAAGTTTCAAGTTACAAATTTGTTTTAGACTCAATGCTATTTATGTAAAACAAGCTAGCATAGCGAGCTTTTAAAGTTTTTTACGATTGGTACATTAGGGTGGGGCATATATGTACGATATACGGAGTCTTATTGGCATAAAATATGTATAAAAAGAAATAAATAAGAATACAACTCTTGGTTTGCTAATAATAGAATTGCGTAGTGTTATTTAGAGTTTTTGAAAAATATATTTTCCAGATCCACCCTAATCAGGGAGACGGTGGCAAAAGTTGTTTTAATGAAAAAGTAAAATAAAAATTATTATAATTTCTATGAGATATGAGATGGTATTATTAAAAAAAAATTGGACGAGTTGCCATCTGATTGTAAAGAATTCTAAATTTCATATTGGAAAAAATTTATGAAGAATTTGCACTTGGGTTTTTGCTGAACTCTACATGTAAGCTAAGCTGAAATGGGTTTGCCGTATTTATTAGAATTCTATTGCTATTATAATATTAAAAATTTAAATTGGTTTACATGAATTTTATTAAATTTTCAGATATGTTGTAAAAGTCTTGATTGATTCTCAGTGGAAATGTGTTAAATAATTTGATAATCTTACTAAAAATACGAAAAAAAACATTTTTCTTTAGTTTAATACGCGTACTGTATTATTCAATTTATTTAATGGCGTATACATTTTTAAGCAGGTGGCATCACTTCGCAATAATATTTTAGAGTGTAACTCTTATTAAGCCGCAAGGGTTTTAGGATAATTAAAAATTAAAATTATATGTCCTACAAATTTATATAATTGAAAAATTTTAATTAGGTGGCAACCCTACTGAACTTTTTTTCAATTTCTTTATGGCAAAGAAATTTTCAAATAAGGTGGTAACCCTCTTGAAAAATATTTTTATTTTAATTCTTCAGTTTGTCATTTTCCGCATTTTTATCTGTATCTAACAATCTTTTATATATCCTGCCAATTTAAATCAGTAAATTTGAATTAGGTAGTAATCGTTTCGAAATTTTTGATATATGTTAAAACAGTCTTCAGTTTCCCATTTTCCTCATTTTTTTGTTATCTTACCATTTTTTTCTTAATATTTATAATATAGTAAATTTTTCAAATAAAGTGGCAACTCATCGAATAAAATTTTTATTTTAACTCATTTTATTATTTTCCTCATTATTTTCTTTACTTCACAATTGTTTATTTTTTATATTCGGACAAATGGCAACCTCATAATATAATTTTTACAGTAAAAGCAGGGTATTTCACCGAAAAGTAGAAAAAGTCATCGATTCGCTTCGAAACAAAAAAATAGATAGAGATTTTTGTTGCAAATATTTTATATTTCCTACGAATTTTAATCAGTAAAAAATTGGAATTAAGTGGCAACCCTATCGAAAAATTTTCAGCTTTATTAGCTCTTCTGTTTGCGTTTTCGTCATAATTTTTGTAATCTAACCAATTTTTAATATCTAATATTCGAACAAATAGCCACCCTATAATTCAATTTTGACACTAAGGGTAGTAGTATTTCACCGAAAAATAAAGTAAAATCCACAATTCGGTTCAAATAAAACAAAAAAATATGGTTACGATTTTTTGTTGCGTCACACAATTTCGTTGCAGTCATTTAATTTGATTGAGAAATACATAATTTATTTTGTCAATCACTTCACAAGCTCAATTTAATATTTTTTCAATTAAAAATTATTTAGCATCACCCTAGTGTTCCGCCTCACAGCACCCTAACATTTAATATACTTATTAATGCATTTGCCACGGTGAATTACGCTGTGAAGTGTTAGAATTTCAATTGGAGCTCGTGCAAATTCGCGCACATTAACAAAATATGTTTTAAACAAATATTTAGTTAAAACGCAAACAAATAATACAAAAATCATTACATGCAATTTATGCAATTCAAACGAAGCCTGTATTTACACAACAGCTAAAGCGATAAGCGATTAAAAAGCGTTTTATATGTTTTTTATAAAAAATCGAAAAATATTGTAATGGCTTTACTGGCGTTACGTCACGCACTCGGGCCAGCAAAATCTGCAGTTACTATATACATATGTATATTTATGTATGCCTGTTTGCATATGCATTTAAAATATATTATAAAATTCACTCACTTGAAAGACGAAGCAGAAAATGTGCATAGTGGAGGCACCTTGGAAAGCGGACAGCAAGCAGCACCAAAACACCTGCCAGCGACCGTTTTCACCGAGCATGCGCGCCAACGCCTCACCTTGCAGCCGCTCGAGTGCGTCATCGACGTCCACACAACGCTCATCCTGCTGCGGCTGTTGCGCAGCTAATATTTGGACTTTCGGTTGCGTAAGTTGTTGCGTTGCTTGTTGCTCACCGCACGCCACCGCCAAGCCAACGCCCAAGAAGGCCACGCGCTCCTCGTCGCCAGGCGCTGACTTTTTTGACTTTTTGTCTGACATTTTTGTTGTTTTATCTCGAAATTTTTGCGTTGCGTTGATCGCAGAAAATGTCACGAATGCGCAGTTACAGTAGTAGGAACCGTTACCAAACGCTTCTTAGAGATGTAGACAACTGTGCTCTGGGTGGCAATTGCGAAATGTTGCAACTGAATTTCATAGCAAAATTCTTGAAATGTATGTATATTTGTATGGGTTACATAGCTACAAATACATATACAAAGTATGCATGTATAAGCATATATGTATATATACATATACAAGTATACAAATGTACGTGTGTGTGTGTGCAATTTATTAGGCAGCAATTGTACAATCACTTTTTCGTAATTAAACATAAAGCAATTGCAACATTAGCAACAAAAACAATAATAATAAAAACAACAACAACAGCAAGCGCCATAATCGCATGCAACAGTAATGAAAATAATGGAAAAGTAAACAATAGCAACAAATTAACAAGTACAATAAAATTGCAGCATTTAATATAAGTACTTCAACACCTGGCCTGGTTACAACAAAAAATCGTCTACAACAAAAAGTGAAATAAGCATTAACAAAAAAAATCCAAATACAACAACTACTCACAGTGCCCGCGCTGCACTGCGGCGTTTATAGAAAAAATACTATCTCCCTGCCACGAGTGTCTATTGCACAGCACAAACACACACATATTTATATGTATGAGTGTATCTGTATCTGTCTTGCTGCCACAGCATCAGCAATCGGTGTGTGTAAATCTAGCATCTCATATTCTAGTTCCATTTATTTCTATATGTAAGTTAAGCTGTGAGTTCATTCATAATAGTTGTTGTTGTATTTTTTTTTTAATTTTTTATAATTTAATTCGTGGCGAAAAAACTCTACGTTATTCATTTTCATTAGCGCATATATAAATAACTGTTTTTTTTGCCTTTCATGTTTTTTTCTGCATCGAGCCTCGGTCTCAGACAAGTTTCTACGCGTCATGGAGCACTAAGATTAGTGCCCAGCGGTCACTAATATTGTATATAATATTTTATGCACAGAGAGGCTGCATTAGTCACGTGAGTGCACTGGAAAAAATTAGCGTTAAATTGAGTTGATACCGCTAAAGCGAGAATTTTATGAAATTAAAAAAAAAAAAAACAAGAAAATGCTATAATATTTAATACTCTTTTCGTGTGAATTTCTTATATTTAGTGGCTCATTAATTCAAACACAATTTTTTCTTGTGTAAAACATTTTGTGAAATTATATACTCTTCATTTTGATCCAATATCTATAGCCATCTTTCGGGCGAGACATAGATTCCACGCACAAAAAATTGTTGATCTTTACAAACAAGCAACTAGTCCAAGTGGTTTTTGACGTCTTTATTTGAGGTGAAGGTTCTATCATACAAAAAATTGTGTAGAGACCGAAACGAGTATTGGTACGAAGATGCCAAGTCGGGAAAATAAGGAAAAAATAAAAACATCACATTAAGGCTGCAAAAGCTTTTGGCCAGTTATCATATTTACATGAGGATAATCTTTTCTATTGACCAGCCTCTTCTGTGTGAGTGCATCGCTCAATTTGCCGATTGATAACAATACACTTCAGCATTAATTGTGGTATTGTCAAGCAAAAGCTCAAAAAACACGGTCTCTTCGGAATACCATCAATCAGACAACATAATTTTTGTTTGGTGCCTATCGGCCTTCGAAGTGCTAGAATTGGTACAACTTTTTTAGATCTTCACATTCACAGCGAAACTTTGAAATTAAATGTATACATTTTCGACAATTACCACCTCTTTAATGGAACATATATACCCTCTTATAGAGCGTAGTGTGTGAAAGACTGAAGAACCACCGTCAACAAACTGAGAACCTTATTAGTGTGGCTTCAAATCTGGAAAATCTGTAAATGAGAAGATTTTCAACATACGCCAATTCTTTGAAAAGACTCCAGAATGGAAGCCTTTGTTAGCTCGAAAAGGAACTACCTCTATGCCGCTGTGTCTGTATTTAGTATCCCCACAACACTTATAAGGCTGTCTAAGTTTACAAGGTACTTTACAAACTAAACAGGACTTTTTGGATCTACTGCCCCTCGGTGGCGCCATCTATATGTCGACGAAAATGAGCTTCGAACAAAGAGCCAATATTAAATTTTGTTTTAATATTGGTAAAACTTTTACCGAAACGTTTCAATTGATGAAAGAAGTTTATGGCGATGATTGCTTATCCCGTAGCAGAGTGCAACGTTTTCAAAGTGGTCGTGAGGACATAAATGACGATCAACATGTGGGCTAATCGAAATCCGTGATCACCGTGTTTGTTGCACGATAATGCGCCGTCTCATCGATCGACGCTTGTGACCGATTATTTGACCAAAAATCACATTTTAACCACTAACAACTCCCCGTATCCAACTGATATGGCACCGTGCGAATTCTTCCTTTTCGAAAAAATGCATTTGACCATGATAGAAAAGCGTTATGCAGACGTAGAGACCATTCAAAAGGCTTGCACCGGCATACTGGCAGCCATACCGCTCAACGAGCTGAAACACTCGTTCAACATGCTTTTGGGCCATGAAAAAAGTTGTATTGAAGCAGAAAGAGACTATTTTGAATAAAATAAATTGATTTTGCCAAAAAAACATTTGTTCTGTTTTTTAAGTCCTGTTTACTTTAAAACGCATCTTGTATGTAGCCTTATTATTTGCCTAAAAGCGCTTGTTTTGAGTGTCAACTGTCTAATTCTCAACATAAGCTGGCTGTTGCAGATGAAAGTACTTTAAAATAATATTCGTAGTTTTCGTTCGGACGTCCCTAGCTATACCAAAATTACCAAAAAGAACTTATGAAATTTAGTATGTATATACTGTGATCCAATTGAAAGGTGAATTTTTAATTTATATTTCGCGTGTTTTTCGAATCAGTAATTTTTTTTTCTGAAAGTTGGTAGTACTGTTAGGGACATCTATGCTGAATTTCACTTCAAATTATTCATTAGTATTTGAGATACACGCCGCTTTGTGAGACTCTAAAAGTAAATTCTTCGATTTTTACTATGTCTAAATTTATTGAACAAAGAAGTGTGGTAATGGACCATCTCTTACTTACATATCGTGCCGCATGGCATGCCTTTGAAGGAGATGGAACAAAATTCACCTTCCAATTTGATTTTAGAGTAGTTCTAGGGCTCATTAACCTGACAGCCTGATAGTAGGAAACAAATGGAGTGCACCGGCATATGGCATCCAGTAAAATTTTCTTTTTTGGATAAGAATCAATGCACTATGCGACGGTGAATTATCGTGGTGCAAAAATAAGGAATTGTCCTTTCCGGCCTTTTTTTACGCATAGCTTCAGACAGCCAACGCATAACACTCAAATAATATTCCTTGTTGACAGTTAGGCCGCTCAGAAGAAATTTGAAGGGCGCCATACCTCGATAATCGAATTAAACTGTCAACATACATAATCTTGATTTTTGATCTGCCATGACGTGGCCGACTGATCGTCTCTTTCCGTTCAAAAATATTTGGACGAATGAGTTTTTGTGCGAAACAGAGAATTGGTTTTGTGTTTTCAACCGATTGGGAGCAATTACTTGAATTTTCGGAACCAGAAGAACAAACTTGGGTCACTTGTAAAAAAAAAGTTGTTTGCGCAGAGATTTTTCTTTTTGTTCATCTCAATTTTTTCCATTCACGCCTTTACATAAATTTTAAAAAATACTTTCTAAAAATTATAAAAAATGTTTCTGATTCTTTTACAGTAGAAACTTGAATAAACCAGTTAGGTACGATTAGTTGGTATATTTTGTTGGAGAGTGTGCCTTAACTGTAAATTAAAGTGTTGCATTGGCCGAGATTAAATCCACTGCATGGTTCAAAGATTTCAATATTAAAACTAATATAGAATTATTTTTACAATATTATTATAATTGCATAGTAATTTAACGTAAAGTTATTGAAGTAGCGACAAGTAAATTGCAATAATGCCAACCAACAACAAAAGAGTATAAGAAGTATATACACTTACAAACACATTAATTTTCCTACACGTGTTTTTTTAATATCTTTCTTTAGAATTTCATAGTTAAGCCTTTAATTGAAAAGTTGACACTTCTTTCGAAAGTTTAATTTGTGGTTACGAGCTGTTCTGCATAAAATTATAATAAATGTATTGTAATTGGAAAGAGGTTCGCAGTTTTCTAATGAAATGCAATATGACGAAATTTTCATGTTGAGATTATTGACTCGCATAAAATCAATTAACGTGACCTGTTAGTTAGAAAAATCTCCAGCTATGATATGCTAGGATTGGAACATGGACTTCTTCTTCTTGCTTCCTGGAATTAAGAATCCGGAACTTTAAGTGTCAATCGTCATACAGCACTGGCAGGAACCCCTTATACTTACTAAGTACTTGTAATCTAGTTTCATGCTATATACTTGTAGACTGGGTATGGATGGTGTCTGTGTTCTTGAAAAGTTATAGTCGGTGTTTAAGAACTTATCAGATTAGATTAAATACTTTTATAGTACTATTTTTGCACCTATGTGAACTGCATCAGACTGAGTTACATTCCGGGTTCTGGAGACGAGTCAGAGTTATGTTCATCGCGAAGGCAAGGGCGTAAAGCCCATCAGTCTCTCCTCCGTCTTACTAAAAACTCTATAGAGACTGATCGACTGGTACTTAAGGAGGCGCATTCCTAGGAATTAGCTATGAGGAGCGCAACATGTTTACTGTAAAAGGAAGTCATTGGCTTGAGCACCCGTCTGCACCCGGTAGATACGAAGCAATATCTAGGGCACATTCTGGATACTTATGTTCACTCCCATCCACATCCAATCGTAGACATCGCCGGAAGAAGTATGGTTGCGTAAGTGGCAATAGGACTCAGAGAAGTTGGGCTTTCAAAAGAAAACGTAAAGAACACTTTTTGACTTACAGCGCGTTCAGCGTTGCGGACAATAGCGAAATCGCTGAAAATTCTAAAGCTAATGAGCTAGCAAGAAGAGGCACCCTAGAACAGCTATCGGTAGAATGGCAGTGCTCCTTTGAAGCCAAGCCAGCGGGGAGCCACCATCGGTACTTGCGGTGTAGCAAAAGTTTTTTGGCCCAAGATTGATCGCAGAGGATCTAGTGATTTCCTTGCCCTCAGTAAGGCTAGCCCCCACGATAATGCACCGTCAGATACTGCATTGCTTCTTCGTGAAAAAGTTTCGATTTTTCGAATTTTCAACCAACGTCGTACCGCAACCACCGCATTCGCCTAATTTAGCTCCGTCTGATTTCTGGCTTTCAGCAAACTCAAACGACCGCTCCGTTATCCCGTTTTGAGTCAATTGAAGACAGCAAACGTATCTCGCTAGGCGCATTGAAAGCTATTCCAGAAACTGACTTTTACAACTGATTCGAGGATTGGAAAAAACGTTGACACAAGTGTATTGAGGTCAAGGGGGATTATTTTGAAAGGGACGATATTGATTTCGAAGAATACATAAATTAAGGATTTTTGAATAACGAACAGTGTCTGACTATTTTTTGCTCATAGTAGTACATTAAAGTATTCGTAAGTTTAAAGTTTTACATTCCATGTTAAGTTACTTGAGACTTTTTGTACGTATGCCCATCATAAGCATAATAACATCGTTATAAATAGTAATTATATTACCTTGAAAGAAATTTGCATGTTCAGTGAAGCGTCTTCAAGTACTTAATACCATACTTAAAAATGATCAGGCAGGGCCTTATGCTCAAGCAAAAAATTCTTTAAAATTAGATGCAATTAATATTGCATGTGTGTCAACTTGCTTATACGAGTATATACATACATATGTAAGTACATATAACTCCGATCATAAAATACCCACATCAATTCATGATTAGTGTGATCAAGCACTGTAAGCGTTTACTTTTCATCATCGAGTAATTGCGTTACATCACTAATGGTTGTTGTTGTTGTGCGCATTTAACCCAGTAATAATCTGGCAAAACATGCTTGCGGCAACGGCACGCGACCGCAAATCACTTGTTGCAAACAAGCAAAAACAACAACACCAATAAAGAGAGGCGGCTTTTAACTGCACAATTGTTATTGTTGTTTTATTGTACTGTTAGAAATTAGTTACAAACTAAATATCTGCTAGTTAGTGAGACTTGAAGCGTTTGAGGCGTGCAGATAAGTGAGTGTGTGTTTTACGCTTTATTAGCTTCAACGCTTATTCTACTATGCGTGGCTAAGCTTTATTTTCAGCAAATTTCTCAAATGTTAGTGTTTATTTATTTATTTATAAATAACTAAATGCATGTATGTCCCTCTGTGTTTTGTAATTTCGAATGCGATTCACACTTGCGGAAACAAATTTTCAACGAATTTCGCTTAATTGCTGCGATTTCAAACGGCACTTCACATGCACCGATATTCTCAGGCGATTTTTGCAAATTGCCTCTAAACTCACTGATTTTCTGTGCTTTAATTATGTCATTAAGTTAAGTGTTAAAATTATGTTGATCACACTTGCTTGACACGGTGAAGATCATGCTGATAAGTATCGCAATTTATTGACGTGACAATTTTACGAAGTTTGCCTAAAATGTAAACAGTTTAATGATTCTAAAGTATAATCAGATAGCGACGTGAAAAGGCCAAAGGGGGCTTAGATTTTTTGGCGTTTATTCTCATTTAGAGTGTTTATTACGCTATTGTCCGAAATACCTTTGGGTTGGTAATGACTTGTATTTTGGAAGAAATATTCAACAAAATAGCAGAGTTATGGCATTGTTATATATAAATGGAAAATTTTTAGGGATGAGAGCAATTTTTTACAACACAACCAGAGCAATACAAATTTTTTGTTGACTGACGATAAGTGGGGAGAATATATCTCACCGTGGAGCAAAACATCACGCCTGTATTTAGCCAGTTTATTGTTGCGACTCATCTGAAAACAGCTGTACAGTCGACTGCTCTTTACCTTCGGTCTCACACGCGTAAGTCCACGATCATCTCACGGTGCCATAAACGTGTATCGAAGCACCGCTATCGTATTATTTTAACATTTCTCTTGAACAATCGGCCTTTTTCTGGGCGATTGATAAATTATGGGATCATTCATTCAATATTAAATGAATGCTGAGCCCACTACCAATACCCATAGTCGTCTGAATTTGAGGATATTTGTCTTGAGGATCTTGCAATGCCAGTTTGGGGACAGCATCAAAAATTTTCGGCTCAATAATTGATTTTCGACGACCTTCACGAGACTTGTTTTGGAGTATAATCCCTTGATTGAATGGACCACACCATCGATAAGGCCTGGTCCAAAGAATGATACCTGAAAAAAATTCTGAATACCTACATTATTTACTTTATAATAAGGCAATCGTTTTTTTCTTTCTTCCTTTAACTAATTGCCTACTATAAATTTTGGTAGATTTAAAAAAATTCAATATGGGTATTTTTTCTTAAATACTTCTTCCAGATCAGTCGATTGGTTATTTGAAATTAGAGGTCGCCTGCAGCACTTTTAGACTTACTTATATGTTTATAAATAGGAACAACAATAATACAACCATAACCATGGAGGAATCATAATTCAGAACATATCAGAGATTTTTTGTCAGATCTTTTAAGACTTATGTACGTCTTTCTTTGCTAGAATTTGAACGGTATATGTATTTTGGCATAATAACTTTGAGATTAATCATATAGAGTACGTATACAGTTATCAATCATTAACTCACTTCGCTGATATTTGTTCAAATATTTGTATATATAGTACATATTTCTGCCAGATATGTATACTATATGAATTTTTTTTTTATGGCCAAATTAATTGATCGTGTGATAACAATGTAAATAATAATTAGCGTGCTACTCATACGTTGTTTGCTTGGGGATCTCTTTAGAAATGAAACATGTTTGCGTACGCCAGCTAACATATAGTACATTCTCACGTACATTTTCGGTTAATTATATTCTTATACATACATATATATTTTTTTGAGGACAACAACCTTCATTAGCATTTACCGGCAAAAATTCTAATTTGTAAACAACAATTATAAATAACTTTCGCTTTTCATTGACAAATATCATTTCTGCCTGGGTAAACGTGTAACGGTTTATATTAAAACGTATCGGTAAAATTAGGGTAATAGCCGAGTGTCTCGTACGAATCATTGAACACTCTGTCATTCAATATTTTTTTCAAGTTCAACGCACATACGTTTGATTTTTATAAATTTTTAATTGAGAGTTTATGTATTGTATATCTAGATTTCTAAAGATCGAAAAAAATGCCATTTCATAGCATAAAAAAAATGCAGACTTCTAAATTCACATACGCCAGATAATTAAAATAATCCGTCTTTGTATTTATACATATTTATACTTTTGTTATCAAATTTAATTTGTGTCTGTGCTTTTGAATGACTAAGTAATTGCCGTGTAAATGCTAGTAAGCGTATCTTGATTAGAGTCGATAGCAGTAGCGTATATATAGAGATTGAGATAGCTGTACTTTAAGTAATGTATTTTAGAGATATAGAAATTTTTATTACGATGACTAATACTGCCCAAATTTTAGCCGGTTTAAACCAGGAGTTTTGTATTTTATCTGCGTACGGAAATTGGCGTGTGCAGCTGAATCTTGATTTTGGAACGAAAATCACGTAGTGATATCAATATTCACTTGAATGATCTACGTCATGACCCTTCACGTCTGATTGCGTTCGTCAAAAATTGATTTAGCGAGTTTTAACAAGGTCAGTTTTCGATTAGCCGCGGTCAGATGCACCGAAAATGGATACTACCAAGGTGAGGTGACGAAACTTCTTGATCTCTTATTGGCAGACCGTCGGTTGAAAGTGCGTAAAATAATAAGACAATTTAATGATTGCAAAAATTCATGAATTGGGTTTCGAATTGCTTCATCCCATACCAATTTGGTTTATGGCGGATTTATCAGGTATGTAGAATAAATCGTGGGGTTTCTTGATCACGTATACGAAAAGTTACGACCATTTATAATAAAGAACTACAAGAGTCAAAATAACTGAAGAAGTTTTTCATACTTGCTCCTCCCGCTTTCAACACCACAATCGTTGGGCTATCAGCTCACGAAGATTTTTTAAGACTACGTATTACTCCATTTTGTGGCCCTTAATTTGCTTATATCTGTATATCAAATATTTTCGATCATCGATTTTGTATGGATTTGAAAGTATGAAGAATTAGATAAATAAGACTACATGTTTCATATGTGTTCAAAAGCTTAATTGAGAATTTATCTGGATGTTTGTTAGCAGTTAATTGTAAGTGTAATTCATAACTAGGAAGCGCTTGCGAAACTTATGTGAGTTGGAATAGTTTTGTTTTTCCGGAAATAAGATACCTATGTAAAAGCAGAAAGCTGTTCACTATTTAAATATTTTCTGATTAATTTGCAACATCTGTTCGTGTTGTTCTGGAGCCTTTATATGTATATTCACAAGTTGTTAACATACCTATGTGTACAAACAGGCATACTTCTTCTTCTTAATTGGCGTAGACACCGCTTACGCGATTATAGCCGAGTTAACAACCGCGCGCCAGTCGTTTCTTCTTTTCGCTACGTGGCGCCAATTGGATATTCCAAGCGAAGCCAGGTCCTTCTCCACTTGGTCCTTCCAACGGAGTGGAGGTCTTCCTCTTCCTCTGCTTCCCCCGGCGGGTACTGCGTCGAATACTTTCAGAGCTGGAGTGTTTTCATCCATCCGGACAACATGACCTAGCCAGCGTAGCCGCTGTCTTTTAATTCGCTGAACTATGTCAATGTCGTCGTATATCTCGTACAGCTCATCGTTCCATCGAATGCGATATTCGCCGTGGCCAACGCGCAAAGGACCATAAATCTTTCGCAGAATTTTTCTCTCGAAAACTCGCAACGTCGACTCATCCGCTGTTGACATCGTCCAAGCCTCTGCACCATATAGCAGGACGGGGATTATGAGAGACTTATAGAGTTTGGTTTTTGTCTGTCGAGAGAGGACTTTGCTTCTCAATTGCCTACTCAGTCCGAAGTAGCACCTGTTGGCAAGAGTTATCCTGCGTTGGATTTCTAGGCTGACATTGTTGGTGGTGTTTACGCTGGTTCCAAGATAGACGAAATTATCTACAACTTCAAAGTTATGACTGTCAACAGTGACGTGAGTGCCAAGTCGCGAGTGCGACGACTGTTTGTTTGATGACAGGAGATATTTCGTCTTGCCCTCGTTCACTGCCAGACCCATTCGTTTTGCTTCCTTGTCCAGTCTGGAGAAAGCAGAACTAACGGCGCGGTGTTGAGGCCGATGATATCAATATCATCGGCATACGCCAGCAGCTGTACACTCTTATAGAAGATTGTACCCGCTCGATTAAGTTCTGCAGCTCGAACTATTTTCTCCAGCAGCAGATTGAAAAAGTCGCACGATAGGGAGTCGCCTTGTCTGAAACCTCGTTTGGTATCGAACGGCTCGGAGAGGTTCATCCCGATTCTGACGGAGCTTCTGGTGCCGCTCAACGTCAGTTTACACAGCCGTATCAGTTTTGCGGGGATACCAAATTCAGACATCGCGGCATAAAGGCAGCCCCTTTTCGTGCTGTCGAAAGCAGCTTTGAAATCGACGAAGAGGTGGTGTGTGTCGATTCTCCTTTCACGGGTCTTTTCCAAGATTTGGCGCATGGTGAATATCTGGTCAGTTGTTGATTTGCCAGGTCTAAAGCCACACTGATAAGGTCCAATCAGTTCGTTGACGGTGGGCTTTAATCTTTCACACAATACGCTCGATAGAACCTTATATGCGATGTTGAGGAGGCTAATCCCACGGTAGTTGGCGCAGATTGTGGGGTCTCCTTTTTTATGGATTGGGCATAGCACACTTAAATTCCAGTCGTTGGGCATGCTTTCGTCCGACCATATTTTACAAAGAAGCTGATGCATGCTCCTTATCAGTTCTTCGCCGCCGTGTTTGAATAGCTCGGCCGGCAATCCATCGGCCCCTGCCGCTTTGTTGTTCTTCAGGCGGGTGATTGCTATTCGAACTTCTTCATGGTCGGGTAATGGAACGTCTGCTCCATCGTCATCGATTGGGGAATCGGGTTCGCCTTCTCCCGGTGTTGTGCTTTCACTGCCATTCAGCAGGCTGGAGAAGTGTTCCCTCCATAATTTAAGTATGCTCTGGGCATCGGTAACTAGATCACCTTTGGGGTTTCTACAACAGTATGCTCCGGTCTTGAAACCTTCTGTAAGCCGCCGCATCTTTTCGTAGAATTTTCGAGCATTACCCCTGTCGGCCAGCTTATCGAGCTGTTCATACTCACGCATTTCGGCCTCTTTCTTCTTCTGTCTGCAAATGCGTCTCGCTTCCCTCTTCAACTCTCGGTATCTATCCCATCCCGCACGTGTTGTGGTCGATCGTAACGTTGCGAGGTAGGCAGCCTGTTTTCTCTCCGCTGCGACACGGCACTCCTCGTCGTACCAGCTGTTCTTTTGCACTTTCCGAAAACCAATGGTTTCGGTTGCAGCTGTACGTAAGGAGTTTGAAATGCCGTCCCACAGTTCCCTTATACCGAATTGTTGATGAGTGCTCTCAGAGAGCAGGAGTGCAAGCCGAGTAGAAAAACGTTCGGCTGTCTGTTGTGATTGCAGCTTCTCGACGTCGAACCTTCCTTGTGTTTGTTGGCGTGCGTTTTTTGCTGCACAGAGGCGGGTGCGAATTTTGGCTGCAACAATATAGTGGTCCGAGTCGATGTTAGGACCTCGGAGCGCACGCACATCTAAAACATTGGAGACGTGTCTTCCGTCTATCACAACATGATCGATCTGGTGAGCTTGATGTATCTTATTATGCTGGAATCTAGTACTACAGATAACCATATTTCGGGCCCCGGCGAAGTCGATCAGCCTCAACCCATTTGGGGATGTTTCGTCGTGGAGGCTGAATTTACCGACCGTAGTGCCAAAGATACCTTCTTTGCCCACCCTGGCGTTAAAGTCGCCAAGCACGATTTTGACATCGTGGCGGGGCATCTCTCATAAGTGCGCTCCAAGCACTCATAAAAGGCATCTTTGGTCACATCGTCCTTCTCTTCCGTCGGGGCGTGGGCGCAAATCAGCGATATGTTGAAGAACCTCGCTTTGATGCGAATTGTGGCTAGACGTTCATTCACCGCAGTGAATGATAGTACTCGGCGACGGAGTCTCTCTCCCACCACGAATCCAACACCAAACTTGCGCTCCTTTATATGGCCACTGTAGTAAATGTCACAAGGACCTACTCGTCTCTGTCCTTGTCGCGTTCATCGCATTTGTTGGTCGGCGGTGATGTCAGCCTTTTATTTCGTGAGGAAATCAACCAGCTGAGCAGCGCCACCTTCCCAACTAAGAGACCGGACATTCTAGGTGCATGCCCTCAATTCGTTGTCCTTATTTCATTTGCCATGGTCGTCATCAAAAGGGGGTCTCTCATCCGAGGCTTGTTGTTAATATTCGCTGGGGGTGTTTTTTTTACGTGGCGGGTCCCAAACCCAGCGCACAACCCTATGCAGGGGATGTTTCGCCTTCTCACGTTAGCTCGCCTTCAAACGGATGTTCTTAGGCTACCCAGAGGATACTTGGTCAAAGACCGGAAGTCGTGAGCTGCTTGAGTCATATGCAAAAGAATCGTTTCTGGCCACTCCCAAGTGAATGGCGATCAGAGAACTTTCCTCACTTGCGTGAACTTCTACACATGACTCCATCCATCAAACAGGCATACACACCCTAAATAATTGCAAACGGAAAGGAGTAGACACAAGTGCTCTTTCGGCATTGAATCTCATGATTGATGGCTATTAACTAGCTTAGCTGTATTAACTGGTTCCTCACCTGTTCAAAAAGAAAAAAGTGTATTTATGTTTCTAACCAGAAACCTTTATGTCGATCATGATATAGCGCTATGCCACATATGTTTGTATATACGTTTACATATATGTCTATATAGAAGCTTGTATATATGCACCTATTGCTGCTTTGTTCCCCGAGAGCTTTGCGCAGCGACAAGCTTTCAAGTGATCCTTTTATGGTTTTTTTTACTGCGATCACGTTTATCTCTATAAGTCGTGGCAAGCACTTATTCGCTAAGTATTTGGTCTGATTGCAGGTTATTTAAATATTTAAAATTTGCAGAAGTTAATACGTGCTCCATTAAAATATAATATTATACCTAGTTGCAAACCACATGCAGGTATTTATGCGCTTTTTAATTGCTAATAATTTTAATTGAGGGAATTCAAATAATTCTTTGGGTGTGTCAAAGTTACAAGGTGGGAAAATTCATAGGCAAACAACTGTTCAATACAATATGGAAATATTTATATTGTGCTGGTTGTAAACCTTGGTGGTGAATAGTGAACTGTTTCTTAATTGATTATATATTTATTTTATTGATATTTATTTGCATAAAATACAAGATATATTTTAACTTGATTTATGATTTCTGGTTCATATAAAATGTTCTGCATTTCCTTGTAGTGAAATCGGTCTGTAGAGGAGTGTTAAACGAATGCTTATGAGAACCCTGACCAAAATATATCCTTGCCTGCTGTAGTTAAGCGGAAGACATATGTGCATATGTTATCTTGCAGGTTGAAACATCGTGGCCTTTTTAAAATATACATATATAAAGGAAATAGCTAATATAGTCTTTATTAAGAGTTGAGAAGAAAATACAACACGCTCGAGTCTTTTAAAACTTCACTTTACAAAATTATTAGATTTATAAAAAAACTGAATCCAAAAAAAGCGCCAGAACATGGAAAAACATATTACCCCAAAGATGTTTCCAATTTCAGGGAAAAAGACGCAGATTATTCTAATTGATAAACCTGGGGAAAAATAACACAACCGAAAATACCCAAAAAACCTTGGTAAAGAAAGAAGTAGAGGGCAGCAGAATGAAATATATGTTTATCTAAACTCTGAGATCACCCAAACCTTTTGGCTAATGCCTTAGTACATTACTGCGATCAAACGTGCCTTAAAAGAAGAGATTTGCCTGCATACTAAAAGGAACGTATCACCAAAACAGTTCAGTCAGTTCCCTGAGCTTGTCAACTTTTTAAACAGATTAAAGATTTTATAACTTATTGTTAGGCTTTAAAAGCAAAAAGCAAGTCCAATAAATAAAGAAATATTGAAAAAAACAAATATTTCGATAACCTTACTTTAACGCTAATCTTAAATCATTATACCCTGAACAGGAAGTTGCCACGAAATTGTAGCACCGACCCACTGAAATTTTGCACACGACCTGTTCTCTCTAAGAAGCTGTTCACTGTCGGCAATGGTGCAATCTCCAAAGGAATTCTTAAGGCCGCTTACGTTTTTGCTTGTTTTCCTTTCTAGAAAAATCACTAGGTTCCTTGGTTACCAATATATGGACTTTCAGAACAAACAATTTTCCAAATTATTACTCCTTTTGGCGCAGTGCCTGTCTAACATACATGCATACATAAAGCCAGTTTAGATACCACAATATTCTTTTTGTCAAGAAATTGGTTTTATTACCACTCAAAATTCTAAATTAACCACTTATTAATGGCTTTACTCATACTTAAGTATTTTATTCAAAATACTACTTTCAAATGTTAATGTAGGTATGTAAATTAATTTTGTACAAGCGAAAAAAAAATATAAAATATGTGTAGACATGGCTCAACAAGTTTAGGCATGCAAAATTTTCCTTTTCGTAAAACTGGTAAATAGGCGCATTTAATGCAAAAGCATGGCGCGGAGCCTTCATACTAAGTATATGTGTTGCACTAACTGCATCTATTAAACATAGTATTACAGGTGAATGGGAAAAAAGTTATATCTCTGTCCCCACTAATTATCGTTTTTGCCTTTATTGGTCAGATAAATGCATTCAAATGGCCCATCTCAAGTACATACTCATCTCGTACATGACTCCGCACGTAGTAGCTTAATGTGGTCAAGGGTATTCGCCCATAAAAAATCTTAGTACGCAAAACAAACCTCAGAAGAAGGTATTTGTCGTGCGTCTCTTCTCTGTTTATGCAATGTCTTGCTGTTACTGATGGATTTATTGTTAGTAGAATGAAAATGTTGCAAGTGAATGTTGTTCAAGGTAAGTTTTCTGTGCATGATATCGCCAGATGCAGCAATACGAGTGTTTCTGAATTAACAGTAGTAATTTTCCTAATTTTATTTTAAATTTTTGAAAGATCGTGCGTTTTCAGGAAATAACTTAAACATATCCATACTTCATCAAATTACTCTACGTCATTATCAACAGGAGATTTTCAGCTCTACATTTATGTAAGACAGATGTCATTGAAAACCTATCCATATGAGTGTTGCCTTTTATATTTTAGGATTAGAGAACAACAAACAATTTTAATTATCGAAAATCGCTTCATTATTGTTTAATATTTTCATATTTTCTATAAAAGTATATGAAATTTTGGATGCTTTGAACCGTCGAAGCACTTTTGCCACTCATTGAGCTATCTCCCTAAAACCGCCTCTTCAAGCGTAGAGAAACGTTGACATGTTAGTTTATTTTTTACGCACCGAAATTAAAAGAAATCATTCTGTGCCAAGTCAGGACTTTATGGAGGATGCCTCATCAAAACGAAGTTTTGAGTGCTCAAAAATGCAGTTGTGCCAGTCGATATGTAAGAGCTCGCATTGTCATGGTGAAAAGTAATCTTCAACAGTGAGATTTCGTCACTTCTTAAAAGACAACTGGGGAAAAAATGGTTGTGTGCCACTCAGTAGTTACTGGTAAGATTGCGACAAGTCCTGTTTTCAAAAAGAAAACAAACAAGAAATAATAAGCAGTAATCTATGTCAAATGTCAAAGTTTTCATACAAGCATTTGATTCAGATTATTCAGTTTTTATGGCAACTCTATGCTATAGTTAATCCATCTGAACAATTTCTTCGGAGATTACATTGGTGGTAAAATAATGTATACCAAATTTCGTGAATATATCTTCTCAAATGTAAAAGTTTTCCATACCATCACTAGATTCTAGGGACTAGTTCGTACTCGTATATATACAGACTGACGGACGGACAGACGGACATGGCTAAATCGACTCAGCTCAACATACTGATCATTTATATTGTATATACTTTATAGAGTCTCCGACGCTTCCTTCTGGGAGTTACAAACTTCGTGGCAAAATTAATATACCCTAAAAACAAAAAACAACTAACTATAATTAAGATTTGTAACAGTGAACTCTAACCATTTAATTATGGGTTACTGAGGCAATATTCACACATACCTATACAGTTTACATAATTACTACGTGTGAGCAATGGCGAAGGGCGACTGGAGTGAAACATTCGGGACGGTGAGGTCAGTTTAAGTAAAGTGCAAAATTAAATGAAAAAAATAATATTAATAACGAATTAACCTTTAATGAATATTAAAATGAAAAGAAAATCAAATTATTTTGGAAAGTTAGGATAGTTTTAAGAAATCACATGCTCTGAAATATGATAAATGAAATTGATGAATTATATGGTTTGAATTAAAAAATAAAATAGAAATAAAAAATAAATTTAAATAGGCTAGCATGAAATAGGAAGGAATTTGCTAAAACAAAAATAAATACTATTTACGAGTATCAACAAAAATACAGTACAAAAACAAAATGGTTACTTAGTAAATTCAACTCAAAAATAATACGCAAATGCCAAAAGAGAGTTACGGAGTTACAATAAACAAGAAAAAACATTAACTTCGCCTGCACCGAAGCTAAAATACTCCGTGATCACCAGAAATTCCATCAAAACTGTGCGTGAATTCAGCAAAAGTCAGCCGAAATCATCATTGAAATTCATGAAAATGGAATTGAACATCTCCAAAACCACGATTTATCGAATTTTGGCCGAACATTTGGGCTTACAAAAAGTGTGTGCACGGTTTGTTCCGCACAAATTGACTGACGACCCAAAATTGCTCAGAATCCAACATTCGAAGGACGTCATAATAAAATTATTTGACCAAAAATCATATTTTAACCATTAACCACTTCCCGTATTCACCTGATATGGCACCGTGCGACTTTTTCCTTTTCGGAAAAATCATTTGCTCATGAAAGGAAAGCGTTGTGTAGACGTAGGCGCCATTCAAAAGGCTTGCACCGGCATACTGGCGGCCATACCGGCCAACGAGCTAAAACACTCGTTCGACATGCTTTTGGACCGTGCAAAAAGCTGTATTGAAGCAGAAAGAGACTATTTTGAATAAAATAAATTGATTTTGCCAAGGAAAGAGAAAGCTCCTAATGTCAACGACAATCGGCGTCCCATTATACAGAGCTGAGATCTGGGCAGATGTTTTTAAAAAGAAAAACCGGCATATGGTAGTAGTCAGAGTGCACCGCTCCGTAGCCCTACAGAACAAGCGATACAACATTAGTGATAAGCAGTAATGCCCAAATCGACGAAAAAATTTTTGAAGTGTTGTCGGGAATAATGTAATTTATTAAAAGACATACTTGGCAAATTATTCCATCTTTAGAATTATTGTAATTTATTATTCAATTTTATTGGACACAAAATATACTGGTATTGTGTAAAATGTATTATTTATTGCATCACTAAACAATTTTGCAATATTATTACCCCAATAAGAACATGCATGAAATAATACCTGAAATAATGTAGGCTTTTTACTGCACACAACAAATTATTACTTTTTAATTGCAAATGGAAATGTTTGCACTCGTAACCAGCTCATAAAGGCAGATTTTCCAATATTAGTCGCTTGTTTTCAAATTGTACCTTAGAACTGAATCAGAAAGCCTGAATAAGTGTGACGCTTTTGTTAGACCCTTAGTTTTCATCTAACTGTAGTCGTCGCTTTCATAGCATAGCACTCTTGCTAAATCACGGTAAATTGTAGCTTAACAGTAAAATGTACATACGCATCACACTTGTTGTTATATAAGACGTCTTTGATTTCGCCGCTATTCTCTTCTTAAAAGAATAGGCGGATATGAAAGCGATAATAAAGTTATTTACTCCCTCATTAATGTTGTATAAACACTCGATATTCTATCAATAATTTGTTAAGCCAGAATGTTGCATTTATACGAGTTGTTTGTTCTATTCGTCACACTTAAAGGTTTAAAAGATATTTGCTTGCTTGCAGAACGAGTGTCATCAATGCTATCTTATCAGTCCACTAATCTATTTAAAAATCACCGTTGAAGTGGTCTCATTGATAGTATCAAGTATTGCAACTGAGCACTTAATTGTCTCAATGTAATTGAGACGTCCTTCCGTAGCTTATGTGTGCATTTATTTAAAAGTACTTCTAAGCCCCTGAAAGTGCTAAGTATTATAAGAAAGACAATACGATTTTGTCACACTTTCCTTCATTAGGTTTTAATAAATCGGAAATATCAAAGATGCATTCTTTATTACAATTATACTTTTTTGTAGCCAACTACTGACGACATAAAAAATGGGTTGCTTAAACATTTCAGAATAAACCAGTAACTTAAGAAGAAATGATGCGATTTATCATTTCTTCGTAAACCTCAAATGCTTAGAAGATTTCAATTGTGACGTTTCGTGAATTCTCTTCCGTATGCGGGCGGTAGCTTCGGTCACGATTTTGCAACTTCCACGACACTCAGCATACTCATGATTTTTATACTATTTTTATTATATTGAATACTACAGTTTTGAGGAAATAACTAACTTTGGAATTTCCAACGTTTATGTATATTTTCGAAGAAGAAAATTTAAACAAAGACACGCATGGAAAACCCAGTGTGATCACGCTTTAAATAGCGGAAAATGCCAAAGCGTAAAATGATTCAAAAATAGAGGTAATATTATATTTGGTCAATAGGGATTTTCCAACTTTTAGATACCATATTTACAGCACAATTTGTCTTTTGCTTCAAAATAAGTCTCAGTCCCCATGATGACCGTAAATTTGTCGCCAAACTTATTTTCGAACATTTTTAAAGAATGCGAAAAGAAAATGAAGCTTCGAAGAATTCTGTGAATGTGGAAGTTCGTCATTTGAGTATCATTAACTTCCAACATAATATATTGATAGCTCTGATTTACTCAAATATTAATGAACGATAAGACCAATGTGTTATTTTGCTATCTTGAGAGTCATATAAACTCATTTTTGGAATTTTTTAAATGTTTTCATGTTCAAAAATTGTTTTTAGCTAATTTCTGGCAATAAATGTTTTTTAAATACCAAAGCTTGTTTCACTCGAAGTTTATGTATACCTCACGAACCAATGTTCCAACATCTGTGAATTGTGGATGAAAATATCAAAGAAGTCCACTATATAATTTGGATGACCGTAAAGTGGAGTTGTTCGAGATAGCAGGCACTTTAGAGAAATCAACTGAATATGTACTTAATTATTCACGAATATTTGGGTATCAGAAAGCTCTGTACAAAGAGGGTGCAGCGTGAGTTCAATTTTCGGTCAAAAAATAACGACGATTTGATGTTTCGGAGCAGATGGAGATGTCCAAGCGTAATAAACCCAAATTTTTGCGTCGATATGTGACAATGGATGAAACATGGCCCCATCATTTCACTGCGAAGTTCAATCAACAGTCATCCGAGTGGACTGGACACGATAAACCCGTTCCAAAGCGTGGAAATACAACAGTCAGTTGGGAAAGTTATGGCGACTATATTTTGGGATGCTTTTGCAATAATTCTTGTTGACTATGTTGAATATAGTAGTACTATCAACAGCGACTCTTGGGCATTATATTTTGATTATTAGTAAGTTCAATATTAAGCTTAAATATTGAAGTGTCGATCGGTCTTATAGATAAGTTAACACTTTCTAAAAA
Organism: Bactrocera dorsalis; assembly: GCF_023373825.1. Lineage (NCBI taxonomy): Eukaryota > Metazoa > Arthropoda > Insecta > Diptera > Tephritidae > Bactrocera > Bactrocera dorsalis. The sequence goes on along the minus strand of NC_064304.1, from coordinate 105,716,503 downwards.
ACGTTTGACGAAAAAAACGAAAATGCAAAACAAAATAGCCGTATCAATTTATACACATTTCACGTAAATACCAAAACTTTGGTAAGAAAAATAATTAAACATCCCTATAATTAAATATATCAAACAGTTGTTTATTTCTGGTGCTTTTGTAGCGTAGGACACTTAGCAATCGAACAAGAATTAAATTTTTTTTTTTTAAATTTTCTTACTATAAAATTAACTTATTTGGTTCTGTTACTTCAGTGGTTTCGATTGTGGAGCTTTCGCTTTGTATATTTTCTAGGAGTTTTACTTGGTTAGACTGTGGGCATCAAATTAAAATATCAAAATTTAGTCGTATTTCTACAAAAATACTTAGTTTTTTTTTCAAAATTATAAAATAATTACACTAATAAATTTTTTTTCCATTTAAAATAGATTTCTGCTTTAAGATGCGTTAAAAGCAAAAGCGTTAAACAAGTTTCAATAGCATATTATTTTTTTCAAATTCTTTGACAAAAAATGGCAAGTATTTCTTTATCAATATAAAAAACTCGCTTAACACACAATACCGCTCACTTGATGCTTTAACACAATTGCGGTAACCGCAATAAACCATCTGCGTATTAATTTTCATACCGAAGGAGCCTTGCTCAAAAATTTTCACACATATCAAATAACGGTCGAACACTTGTAGGCCGCGTAATGTAAAACTTCATTTACAATACATATGCCGTCACTTATATCAGCACTACTTGACCTACCTGAAATGTGTAGACGAACAAATGTAATGTCGGTGGTATCTGAAAGAACGTAAGCAGAATAGTCCAGATATATTGCCACCTGCCACGATGTCCAATAAAATTCGAGATCACATCCGCATCCTCGTCTTGACTCAAATCAGCGACGGCGGATGGTGGCAGACCTTTATTCAACATTGCATCCTTTTTTAAATCTTCCGAGTAGCGACGACAGTCTAAAGCGATCACGCTGATTTCCGGCGTACCCGGCTTTGGATCACGATAACCGCCATATAAATTTGCCTCGATGCTACCGCGCGAATTGCTGCCCTTCAAATTGCAGTCAAAGTTCAGCGAGCCGCGACGTAGGACACCGCTCATTTTGTTGCGCGTAAAATGTAGGTGTTTCGGAATAATAACAAAAAAATTATTATTTTTTTAATTTATTTTTATTTTTTTTTAACAAACACGCACTTTACTTTCACAGCACCTTTTATTTTTATTTATTTTATTTAAATTAATTTATTTTAATTTTTTTAATTTTAATTTTATTTTATTTTATTTTATTTTTTTGTTTTCAATTTTAAAATTAAAAATTATAATTATTTTCGCAGCAACAAAGTTATAGACATCCACTTCTCACATAATCAAGATAAAAATGGAAATTACACAGCACTTTCAACTTCAAATTTCATGCGCGTGCGTTTCGCGCTGCAGCGGTCTAATTATATTTTATCAACTGCCGCGATATTATACTACAAGCTAATCAACAAAAGCGCCAACGCTATTTAACAAGTATATTTAAAAGGCTTTAACAGTGTGCTGTAATTAACAGCGCTACTTTCAGATAGCAATCGCTGTTAGCATTGGTGAACACAGCAGAAAATGTTAGTGGAGTGCGATGTTCGCGGGCACGCTGTTAACATTCTCTCTAACATTTCAACAGCGCTGTTAACTGAATCTGCTTTACAGGTATAATATACATACATATAATATTTTTAATTTATTAATATACTCTGAAACTATTTTTGGCATATTAACAGAGAATGTTAATGAATTCTTTGATATCAACAAACTCTGCTGCTTTATCTGTATATTAGCACATTTCTCTGTTTTTACCTGCATTTCTGTTCAGTTGACTGTTCATAGCACTGATCGTTAGAGCTTTTTGTGCTTTGCTTGGCAACTGTTGCCAGCCTTCATTAATCACATTTTCAAAACGAAAAGCAAACTTTATGTTTTATAGAAACAGAATTTCATATTTGCATACTTATGTTTGTAATATTTGAGTTATCTCAACGAAAATTACAGAGCCTGTTTTACTCATAACAGTATTCTTTGTGCCTAAAATGGATAAAATTGGACGAAACCCCATATAAGTAATATCACATTTTCAAACATCCGACTGAGTTTCCCTGGGAAGATTTTTCATTGCCGCTGTCAGACAGTGACCAGTTAGTATTTCGATCATGCTCCTATAGCCTCTTCTATCGGGAAGAGGAATTTTGTGTACTTCTTTTTATCGCTTTGCACACGACTTTTGCAGTTTTGCACCCATGCTCCTGTCCAGATCGTGTATAGACAATGCATGGGTTTCCAATGTTGATCACGTTTGGGTGTTGCCGTACACCATTCTTGGCAATCTCGTCCACTATTTTATTGCCCTCGACGCCTTCGTGGCCTGGCACCCAGTAGAAGTGACGTTGTTTGCTTCTAGCCACACTTTCCGCAGCTGCCCTGCCTAAGACACTTCTGGCCATATGAGGCTTGACTGTCTATGTAGACGTTGACTCTGGAATCGCCTGCATTAGAGACCATTTCCGCAGCATATCAGTATAAAACTTTTCATGAATAGTGCCTTTGATGTGTGTTATCTTTTGCTTATAGTTGACTTTTTACCGAAAGTATTGGTCATTGTGATTTATCTTAAAATATTCTTATTGCGCTTCCACTCAAATTTCAACCATAGCTCAATACTATACATACCTCCAATAACAATTCAGGCTAAGAATGAAATTGAGATCAGGAGCATTTTCTCTATATTTTCATATATGTGCTTTAAACATTATTTTTTCGAAATATTCCTTAATACAAAGCTTTGATTATACTATGAGGACTGACATTTAACTTTTAAAAATCACTTTTGCGTTATTGTGGCAGTAAAACCTGTCCTACACAAAAATTTAAAACTTGAGGTAGGTTGGAATTTAAAGCACAAGCATCTATGTAATGCATACATCCCTATCTATGTATGTATATAAATTAAGTGTATCAATATATTTACTTTTTATTAAAAAGCGTCGCTTAAAAGCTCTTAAATCAAAGCTTTGCTCAGCGCTTCAGCGCTCAGTCATCTTAGCGCTCAAATGCAGTCACTCAAATATTTACTCACATTAATGCAATTTGAGTTCGATGCCATTGGAGTCTGTTGCTCGTAAACTATTCTCTTTACTTACAGAAGTGTGAGCATTTTAACTTAATGAACGTAACCCATTTGCATCGCTTCTTTATCCATTCTGTAGAAAGCATAACTTAACGGCACAGTTGTTAAGGCCAACGATATCAATATCATCGGCGTACGACAGCAGCTGAGGATGGAGTCATGTGTAGTTTACGCAAGTGAGGAAGGTTCTCTGATTGCCATTCACTTGGGAGTGGCTAGAAACGATTCTGGTACATATGGCTCAAGCACTTCTGGATTTTGACCAAGTATCCTCTGGGTAGCCAAAGAACATCCACTTGAAAGCGAGCTAAAGTGAGAAGGAAAACCATTCCTCCTAAAGGTTGTTGGGCCGGCCCCCCACGAAAAATTACCAACAGCCTCGGTGAGTTTTTAGATAAACAAAAAAAGCGATTTTTCATGATTAATATTTATTTTTGTTCTCCAATCCCGAAACCTCCTGGCTATGTTTGGAAAATTAATAGGATTGATAGACATGTATTCACACGACAGTAGACTTATACTTGTTTGGCATCTCACCTCAATTAACGGCATCTTCAGAAATAAAATCACGTCTAATAAATTTGTTTCAACATTTCACTTAATAATTTATTTTACTTTATTTGTTTTATTTCATATTACTTTTGGCCTTATCATGATAAATATACAACAGAGAAATAAATAACTGGATTTTTTATTTTACTCACATAATTACTTCACTAATATTATACACATGCATACATATGTACTTAATAATTGCTATTTACTAATTTGACACAAGTTATTACTCTTTTTTATGCATTTTACATATAATTGACGCTGTTGCTACAGCTCTAATGTATGTTTTAAGAAATATGTATAAAAAATATATGAAATCGTTACACAATCACAAACTTAACCGTTACTTTAATAAGTACATAAAAATAATAATTGCATTACTAATAATTAAGTTGGTTAAAAGTATGTATATTTACATATGTAACTGTTAATACATACGTACATATATGTAAATATATGAATGCATGCTTATTTGTGGAGTCAGAATTAAAAACATTTTCACAATGATATTTTCTAATGAGTTGCCATATTTATAAACATTTTGCTGTTTCGTTTGCTAACTACGAATTTTTGTTTGTAATTTTTCATAAAATTTATATAATGAATATAAAACATAAGTACTTCGCGACCACTACGTGCCTAAATTATTAATTATTTGGCAACAAGATGAAAGGTTTATATAAAAGCAGAGCTAAAATAAATTATTTTCAATAAAAATGTTAAAAGTTATGTACAATTCAGTAAGTTAAAATTTGGTATTTTAATTTTTTCACAAAACAAACGAAAGAAACAACTTTTTATATAAAATACCTTTAAATAAAAATACAGCACATATCTTAAGAAATTTTATTTTTGAAAATATGTATAAAATAAATATAAGAAAATGATAATTTATATTAATATAAATATACTATTTAATATTTAGTTTTTTTTACATATATTTCAAATTATATATAAAAAAAATAATTAATTATAATTTAATTTGAATATGCTCATTATGTTTATTACAAGATACTTTGTGGCCAATTGACTGTGTGATATGCTTCATCACTGAGTGATAATATATGTATGTTTGTATTAAAACTACTTATCTACAAAATACATAAATACATTGTTGTCATTGTTGTAATTATAAATGAACATATAGTTTTTTTTATTTTTAATATTTTTTTATTATAATTATTTATTTATTTTTATTTATAACAATTTTTTATATACTTTTTCTTTAGGAAATTTTCAGTTAGTGTGGAAGTAGCATATAGAAATACATACAAACATTTAGGTACACACACATATATATAGTACTATAATAAATAACTATTTATAGTAAAATTCCATATTTTAAGTGGAAATTGAAAAGGTGGTATTCACGTGCTCGTTGAAATTTTATTATTTCTCTCTATTTTCTTAGAACTTTATAAAATATATGACAGAAATAAAGTTCAAAAATTAATTAAATAAAAACCTATTAAAAATTTTGACAATAAATTTAAATAATTTTTTTTGGATGTTTTTATTTTTTCTCAAAAAAAATCTGCCGCTAAGTAAAAATAAATTTTTTTATAGCAATCTAAGCGGCATTAAATAAAATTAAATATTTTTAATTATATAATTTTTAATAATAATTTTTATATTTAACAACCATAAAAAGGAAAATGTTGAAACACTGTGAATACTCTTTTTGGAGAAATTTATTACTAAATGCCACGCCATTGCGCTTAAATATTTTCGCTGTGTGTTGTTTTAGTTTCAAGGACTGCATATTGAATACTTTTTACTTTATTTGTTTGACTTTTATATTTAATCGTGCCATTTGTTATAACAATTTCTTTCAATTTTGATATATCAACAATATTATTTGATTTCATATCATTTTAGGAAGTAAAATAGTAGATTTTGCTTAAAAACTAATAGACAAATAATTAAAATTATGTTTTATGAATAAAAAAATATTATTTTTTGTTTTGTTTTTGTTTAAAAAATCCTAAAACTATATGAAATTCAAAAATATTGCTGAAAAAGAAAAAATATTTTAATTTTATATATTTTTACTCTCTTTTATTCCAAAAAACGTTATTTTATGCACATAACTTTTTTAATTGACCATCATTTTAATTTTTCTTTTATTTTTTTGGCACTAAAATTTCCTACTTTAATTAATTGACTGTCCAAAGTTGGAAAGTATTGCACCAATAGTACTTCCTGTAATTGTGGTTAAATAAAATATAAATTTATTGATATTCCTTGATTTGCGGAAAGTAAACTATTAATAATTTGGGAGACAAAAATATAAATTAAATTCAAAAAAATAGGAAATACAAAAATATGTAAATAAAAATAAAAAAAAATATTAAAAATATGTTAAATAGACACATATAATTGAATGATTAATTTTTGTAAGTGAAATGAATAATTTAAGAACAATTTCTTTGCAATCAAAATTTAATTATGTTTTTTTATAAAAATTAGAGGAAGAAATGAGAACCACTTAGTCAAAACTACTGAATAAAATAAAATAATGGTAAATAACCCATATTTAATTAAAATTAATAAAAATAATAATAATAATTTTACTACAACAATACATATTTTTTATTATATTAAAATTGTATAAAAATAATTTGTCCAAATAAATGTGGTCAAAATTAAATTTATATTTTATTTGATTGAAAAATTTAAATCTCGCTTCCTACTACTTGCGAATAATCTTGTTTCATAAATTTTGTGTGAAATTGAGTGCTATATAAAATGGTCTCTTTCAATTCATTCGTAAACCTAACTGTTTAAAAGATATTACCGGTAGTGGTTTATTTGTTCTTTTGAATTTTATAATAAATAACACATACTGTTACTGTGACGACAGCAGTGATGATGCGGAACGCATTTTCCACCCCTTTCGCCACAAAAAGAAAACAAAAAAGCGAAATTTTTTTTGACTCACCTTAATACATATATAAAAATAAAAAAATATTCCAACCAAATTTTTTTTGATAATGTTACACTTAAATAATTTTTCCACTTAATAATATTATTTTAGTGCCTATTAAAATTATAAATTTTACTTAAATTTAAAGTTATACAAATAATTTTTCATTTTCAGTACCTTGTGGCATAAATTATTTTCTTTCTTAACGGCATAAAAATATTACTTAATTACGTCTGACTTAATTATGAAATTTAATACTACATATCGTCACCTAAAATGCAAAACAACATACATATTATCAAAAAAAAAAATTGCTGTCAGATTTATTAAGTAATACATAAATAACCATTTTATAACCAAAACTCCAATTTTATTTCAATATGATTGGTTTATTTCGTCAGTAATTTTATGAAAAGTGATGTTACGTCATTTTGCATTTTAGGTGATGATATTTATACATAGTTAAGCACACATTTATATAAAGTAGAAATACTTTAATACCGTATTAATTTTTATACTACTTTGTTGTTTTATTATTATTTTTTGTGTTTAATTAAAAATATGTGAGTTTAGTTTTTTATTTTATTATTTTTTTCCTTAATATTTTGTATTAAAAACAATTTTCTTAAACTTTGTGAATTTGCAACAAAAGGTCCTGCCTGTATTTAGTAGTTTTTTATGGAACTTGGGTGCATTAATCTATTTATTTTAATATTTTTTATTTATTTCTATTTCTTTTTATAATAAAAGTGTTTGTTTGGTAACTTACATGCATAACAGTAATTTTAGCGATTTTAACATTTGGAACTTTCGCTTTACTTAAGCTTTTGTATCGAATTGTTGTAAGCTTTCATTAATTCTCTGAGCTTTGACATACGATTTTTTAAATTACAACTTTTCAACAATTTCATTACCGTTACATGATATGCTTGCAATTATTTACCGTTATTTTTTAATATGTATGTAAGCATGCTTAAGCAAATACTTGCTGCACTTAGGTTTAGCTTGAATTGGAAGTCTTCAATCAACTGTCTGTCTATTAGTTAGTGTGTTTGTTTTCATACATTTTGGTCCAGCCAAAATACAGTTAATGCTTTACATTTGCGTTTAAATAATTGTGTGCTTTCTTTGTGATTTTTCTTTATGATTTCTTCGGTTTTGCGTCGCCTTTTACAGCTAATTGGCATTTGAAAATCGTCAGCGGCGAGTTTACCTAATATCTTTTGCCTACTAAATTCGTCGTATTTTGACAATAATTGTTTCTTTTCCTCTCTTTTTGGCTTGTGGCCTTTGTGGCACCAGTTGCTGGAAGGTATCTTAGCTAAATTTTTACAATTCTAACATCTGAAAGGAGAAATAATCATCGATATTTGTATGAAACGGTGTAATGGAAGATTATTATAGATTATAGCTTTCATGTATTATTTACAAATGAAAAGGAAAACATATAAGTAAAAATTCGTGGAACATTTCAAATTATCTAAAGCCTAGTTCTAAGCTCTTCACTATTAATTTTCTTTATAAAGTTCCATTGTGTGAGTAGCTATTCCTTTATATTCTCTTTTAGCAAGCTAAAGCGTTGCCGTAAGCTTCGGCCGACCATGCTTAACGTCGTTGTTAGTTAACTTAAGCCACTTCAACTGGTTCTTTGTTAAAATATGTATGTACTTTGAAATAATTAATCCTCTCAAATAAAATTACTGGTGATCCAAGTAGAGGCGCTTTTTTCAATACCTTTTTTTTTAAAAGATTACTCTATTATCTCCTCTCTGAACCACTCAGTGCTTTTGATAAAATTCGTAGTACAAAAAATTGTATCTGTGCAACCTCCAAAATGTCGATAAACAACTCTCGACCGATTCTTTTCCTATTCAAAGCTTTCATTTCGCTTAATAGACATTTTATTGTCTCCTCTTCTTTCACCTTCTGACAGCTTCTACAATATATACATAGCCAGGGATTGATTCCAACAAGACTCAGCTAAATTTTAAATTTGATTTCAAAGTCGCTTGGTTAACAGTATATATGATATATTCCTTGTTGTGAGCACACTCCTCGTCAGAACAAGAAAGTTTCCTTTAGTTGCTGTGATATTCGCAATTATCTGGAGATGGAAGGTTATTTTTGTATCTGATTTTTCTAATTATCTAGTTTGGACCCATCCGTATAGATGCTTATCCCTGCGTCCCTCTCTACCTCGCCCCTTTTACTCATTTTTCTTTGGAAGCGAAGGCAATATTGCGGACCGAACTTAAGCTTAGTTTTACTGGATTACGAAAATCCGTATTATTGTGTAGAAAGGGGAACTATATAACTAATCTTAGAATGCTCTTATTACAGACTACTAATACGGAGGATACCTTCACTACCATTCCTACGCTACCAGCTGTTTACGGAACTATTGTTAGCCTGGTTCCATTTAGTAAAGACGTTATAATGCCTGAAGTTCTGTTTTTCCTAGTGAAAAATACTTGCTCTATTTTGCTAAAATTTACGGTTAGTCCACACGATACGGTCCATCGATTTATATCATTTAGTAATGCTTCCATCAGGTTAGCGCGGGTATTTGGGCATTTATCTCTGACAGAAATCTCCAAATGATCAGCGTGGGCCCCACATGTACTCGCTTCTCTTTTAAATCTTATTACATTTTATTCATTATTAAGATCCAAAACCTTAGACAACCTTAACACAAAACTCATACTTGGTAGACGGTTAATGTAATATTCTGTAGAAGGAAGAGCTAACTGAAATGCTTTGATTTTAATTTAGAAGTCACAAGGGATAGAAAATAGGTGAGGTGCATTATTTGAGATGCAAAATACGTTAATATTTCACTACAAATCAAGAAAGCATAAATTGTTTTTGAGTTAGTCCCAGAATAAGAGCTATATAAATAAATGTTTAACAAGTATTTAAAAAAGTCCGTTGAAATTTAAAATTGAAATCACTCACTTCTCCTCTCGTGGTTCCTTTTTCGTTTGAGCAGCTATAGTTTCAGGCAGGAACAGCACCACAAATCCGCCAAAGAATGCAAAAGCTGTCAGCAGTGTCATCATGAAATGAATCTCTATTTTATTCTGAAAGCAAAAACAATAAAAGCAACAAAAATCAAATTTAATTGAAATACACGAAACAAAAAATACATAAATAAAATATGTATATATGTATGTGTCAGCCATAAATACTCAAGATTAATTGTTGATTTAAAAAATATGCGCCAACATTTTTGTGCAGCGAAGTGTGGCCGGCGATTTTGGTCAGATACGTATACGCGCATTAATCACAAAACATTTGCACAGACTTAAACATATTTTAAATTGAGCGGCGCTACCCGCCACACAAACTTACCAACAACGACAAGTATGGCGTGAGTATCAGTGCGGCACCGGCGGCGACATTGCAAGCGCCCACGCCCACATTACGAATGGCGGTCGGATAGAGCTCGGCGGTGTAGACCGGCATAATGGTGTTGCCGGCGCTGATGGTGAACTTGCCTGCGAAAATAAAGATAGTCAGCTGGAGCATGCATACATACATACATATGTGGGAGCTTGTAAGGCAATGGAGCATAAATTTGCGCTAAGTACTCATGTATGAGTGCATGTGTGCGTGTGCGCTTGTGAATGGCATTTATGCGATTCAATTAAATTCCGATTGACTTATAACATATACTTGTGCGCACATACACGCACATACAAAAGAACCGCATACAAGCATATTTATGGGCACTTGCTGGGACAAGCAAAATCACAGCAACAACTCACCAATCATGAGGAATGTAATCTTCAGCCAGAGCTGGTCATCATTGCCTTCGGTAATAGCCGCGCAACAGCAGGCGATGCTCGTGCAGAAGAATGTGGCGCAGAAGAGCCACTTTTTGCCAACCTTTGTGATGATGTACATGGCGATGGCGATGGCGGGGATTTCGACTAGGCCAGCTAAAGCCTGTGGTTGTGTGTCGCATTGTTGTTGTTGATATTTTTTGTAATGAAAAGAGAACGAGAAAAGTGCTATGATTGAGCATATGATGTGGATCTGTTTTTCTTATTTCTTAACAACTTATTTTATCGATAATTATCGGTCTTATTTTTGTTGACGTTTATACCAGAATATTATGGAATAAACTTATGGACTAAAGCAAATATGTTCGCCATACTTTTTTCCCTTTAATATGCCTAATTAGCGTTTACGAGCGTCTGGCGTTCTCATTTTAGCCATTAATTAAAAAAAATAAAAAAATTAACAAAAAAATAAAAACAACATTATGTTGCCAGTCCGTGACTCAGTTATGTTTTAGTTAGGCATTTAAATTTATATATTATATATTTATGGTATTTACTTGGCTATTTATGCCTTGTCAATACTGTGATACTATTAGATACGGCTCTATCTTACTAAAAGAAAGTTGGCACAGCGCCAGCAAGCAATGTTCTTGTAGACAACCATTGAAGCGCATGGTTGAAAGCTTAATGATCTGTTAATTTCGATCACATCGCACTGTTGATACAAAGTACAGTGCAGCATGGATATGTAAGCCTGCTTGAGCATGTTTCCCCTTCCTGCTATATTGTGTAGAGGCATGGACGATGACAACAGCTGATGGGTCGACGCTACAAGTTTTCGAGAGAAAGGTTTTGCGGAAGACTTATGGTCCTTTGCGCAGTGGTGATGGCGAAGACCGTAGTCAATGCAACGAATATTCGACGCAGTACCCGCCGAGGGAAGCATATGGAGAGGAAGATCACTCCATTCGAAAGACCAGGTGGAGAAGGACCAGGAAGGCTTCAGTTGGAATGCCAAACAGCGAAGTAGAACGGCTGAAGCGCAGTTGTAAACTCGGCTATAACCGCGTTAGCGCTGTTTGTGCCAATTTAGAAGAAGAAAATCGTGTCAAAAAAGGTCTTCCATACAGAGACTTGAGTTTGAGCATCGTAATTGAAAACGAAACTTAGATTTATTCATAGGAGTTAGAACCAAAACAAATAGTCAACTGTCTAGGTATCGTTATAAACTAAAATACCATTTTTTTTGTTTCTTCAACCATGATTGCATGAGGAAGCAATATTTGGTTAGGTTAAGAAGTCGATCCCAGTAAAGAATCTCACTTGGACTGCTTACAACTTCGGTCCGTTGTGGTATCTAAAACTTTTATACAGTGGGTCATAAGGGCCTTACAAACAAAAAGGCACTTTGAGCATATCACTAACTTGTGGAGACGACTGATGTTAGTTTCGGCTATGTCTTCTGGTTCGCGGAAAGAAAGACTATCGTGATGTTTCAGTCTCAGTCTTGCAAAAGCTGGACAATGGATTTTTCTATAGACACTCATGTATTATTGCTATTTTTTTTACGAATTTTCAAAATTGGTATCAATCTGTAGTTGAAATTTTCACTTATAAATTTATTGGTTTAAAAGAGTTTTAGTTATCCTCTAGACGGAGCAATTTTTAAATTGACTATATGTCTTAACTGCATTTAATATGGAACTAAAATTCGTATGAGAAAATACTCATTTGGTCTAAGTTGGTCGACGACGTCGTCAGCCCATATGTACATAAACATACTATATATGACTTCATTGAAAGGTCAAACCAAAAAAAAATTACTCATTCAATTTCTTAAGGAATTCCTTCATACTTATATATCATTGAACCAGTAAGGAGTCTCATAACTGAGGTGATAATACATGAAGAAGATGTGACAAATTCCAATTATTAAAAATAAAATTTTTGAGGCTAGACTTTTATAGAAAAAATGGTACTTTTGTGTTAGTGTGGGGCCTCGCGGGCTAAAGATTTTGGAAAACAGGTTTAGTAATTTTGTTCATCGAATTCTAGATTAGCTTATGCAAACCTGAAACTAGATGTAAAAACTACTAGAATTTCTACCAAAAATCTAACAAAATTGTTTCTCATTTACTATATATTACCCATAACTAAATATTTATTTAAAAAAATGCGAATATTTTACTTTTAAGACCTTTTTCGCGTTCATATCCAGATTAGCTCACTCAAAATGTGTTACGAATTACTCGCCTTGCTGTTTTTTTCATTTTCCTTCAGTTCAATTAAAACTTACAAAAAAGTACAACTACTACTGTTAGCTTGACAGTTAACATAAGAAAAAGCTTAAAGCACATAAACGACATATGCTTGTAAATTAGATTTTTAATAGGTCTACGAATGCATCTTCTTCACAATATTTCAGTCAGTTAGTTCATGTGCCGTCAACCCGAGGAAATGAGCTTTTCACACGTCAACACAAACTCATCTTTGATAGGAGCAAATGAAATGAGTGAAATGAATTAGTTATATGCATTTACATAAGTTATTAGCAGAGGTTATTCATATATGAATGGATGTTTGCGTTGCTTTACTTTAATGCGAATGCCTAGGAAAATCTGCGTTTATGTTCTAACATGTCTAGCTTGAAGTGTAATTTCATTAATTTTGTTAATTTTATCTTATTTCATTTACATTTAATTTGGTCGTTGCTTTGAGCAAGAAATAAAACGAACAAAGGATTGATGGAATACTTGTAACATATGTTACGTATACGACGTGTCGTCGCTGGACAATTTTTCTTCTACAATAGTTTAATATTATATATTTTCGCTCTGAAATTTTGTGCACGTCCTTTTCTGCTCAAGAATCTGCTCATTTGTCGGAACCGCCAATATCGGACAGCTATAGGATATAGTTGTCATACAAACTGAACGATCGCCATTAAGTGCTTTTCTGGAAAAATGTTTCCTTTGGGGAGTTAACTTCACGAAATTTGGCAAGAAGCAAAAGCCGGCAGCTAACGTTTTTTTTATATTTTGTGGAAGTTCTCTCTACCTGTTGATTTCACCCAAATTTCCGGAAAACATTAAAATTTAGCTTCGCTTTTTCATTAGCAAAAATGTTCTGGTAAAGCAGAATTAAGAAAAATTGATTTCATTTGACTATTTCTACCATTTTATTATTTTAATTTTCTCATTTAAACTTGTCTAAAACCTGTATTTGCATTCCTTTTGTCAACTCACCGAATTCAAGTAAACATTTCCGCCAAACGAACTCATATTCAGTATGAGTCCATAGTAAACCAGATTCATGGTAAACCAAATGCAGAGAAAGCAAATTGTCACACAGCGCAGATAGCCCGAATTGAAGAGGCTGATGCAATTTTGTGATGAGTCTTCCTGCGGTGGTGGTTTCAGCATGGACTCGTAGTCAGGTGGTAATTGTCGGCCATTGAATTTAGCGGCACGCTCGACTATACTCTTCACATCGGCTATGCGACCTTTGACCAAAAGCCAACGCGGAGATTCGGGCACGACGAACCTGCAATGATTATGCAAAAGAATAAGTTATCACGATTAATTTTAAAAGAATTATGTTAAGAAATTTTGATGTTTTCGGGATATTTGTCGAACCCTCAGTGTAGCTTATCTACTGGTAAAGATAATGCAAATATATTATAGCTACTATCAAGAAATTTGTCTTTCTAGAATATATAATATTTCGGAAATAGGCGAAATCAGAACTTAACTTCGCTTGTTTGAACTGATTAGTTTGGAAAAATATCAACTTTAGCGCCATCTAGCGGAAACATGTTTATCAGGTGCAATCAACTATCTATAAAAAACTCAAATTTGAGTTAAGTTCGAGCCCTCAATTTAATTATACTTTGGCGACAGCTATCGGAATCTTGTATATCTACATTCTTCTCATAGTTCAATTGGCAATTTATTTCAATAACTTAACATTTTTTATGAATTATTTTTTTTTTTAATTTATTAGTAATTTTTATTGATATACAAAATAGTATGTTATAATAGAAATTTTAATGACATCGCGCATACAAAATTCGATCGACCAATTCAAAATCGGAGAAAAAGAAATCAAAACTTCAATCAATTTTCTAATGAATTGGTGTAAATAATTTCACTTTCAATTTGCAGAGATGGCAGATGAATATTTCCGACTATTTATTTTCTTTTGTTATTGTTTTAATCGCAGTCTGTTTTCATAGCCTGCGCATGTTCATTTTACGATAAGAAACTAAAAAAATATTTATTCATTCGATCGACGCCCACACATGGAGCATAAACAACAAGTATCAAAAATCGCACGTCTACGTGAGAAAAATCACTTGAGCTACATCCATACATACATATACAAATGCTTTAATATGGTACTTTTTGACTAAAAAGTTAGAACTTCTCGTGTGTTTAATTATTTCAGACAAAATCAAACTGTCTGTTCTCATTAAGTTTTCTTTAAATTTGATTACTTAATGAAGAATATTAATTTTTACTATAAAAATTATTTTATATGTATTTTGAAAATTTAGATATAATGGGAAGAACTCAAATATATATTTAACAACATTTGGTATTCACGCACAATTCTAAATACCGTTGAGTTGATACTCACCATAGAAAGCAAAGAAATATTCCCGGTAGGCCGATGCAGAGTTGTAGCCGCTGATAGTCCTGCGTCAGATAGGCGATGCCGGCGATCAACATGTACGATATTGGCAGTGGAAATAAATTGTACATGCCGGCTATGGTACGCCATTTGCCATCCACATATTCAATGGCCAAAATGAGGCCCGCATATGTGACGGACACGGAGACTAAACCTAGTAGGGCGCGAAGCAGCAAAAACATTTCCAAAGATTTTGGGAAGTACAGCACTAAACCTGTGAGAAAGCAGTGAAAATTGTGTTATAAATTGTTATACCAAAGATTATAATTGCTTTAAAATATACTTTTTAAAAAAGTCCAAAAAAAAAACAAGTATAAAATAGTAAGGAAGGGTTGAGCTCTGGTGCAACCTTCAATAATCAAAGCCAGAGAAATACCTTAAGGTGTAAAAAAATAGTATTAAGTCCGCTGGATGTTCGAAAATCCTGATATTACTTGTATATGAGCTAGGTCAAGTTTTCAATGAATTTTATCCATTTTAGGCACAAAGATACACTGTTATGAGCAAAAGACGCTCTCTCATTTTCATTGCAATAACTCAAATATTGGCCGAGATATGAGGTACGAAGTCATCCCGAATTCCGAAAATCTTTCTAAATATTAAGTATATGGAGGAGGCTAAGGGAAGTATTGATCCAATTCAACCCATTTTGACATACAGACATTCCATTATAAGAGAAGGATTATCCCTTAAATTCAGTTATATATATCGCACATTGATCGACATTTTCGATTAAAAATCAACTATAGGTACTGGGGACTAAATATCCGGTACCTAGGGGCTTAAACAGTTTTTATTGGAGTCAAAAAATTTTTAGCCATAAAGCGGCACACACCAAATACATTATTCGTGCAAAGCTTTATCCCGTCATATTAATTGCTTTTTGATTTATGTATTGGAAACTGAACGAATCAAGTGGAATAAAATTTTGCTATATGGAAAGTAGGCGTGGTTAATGTCCGATTTCGTCCATTTTCACAATATGATATAAGAATGTAGGAAGAATTCCACGTATTAATTTTTGTCGAAATTGGTTGGTCGGGTACTGAGATATGGCATTTCACCAAAAAAGGGTGGTGCCACGCCCATCATCCAATTTTCACACCGGATCCCATAAATCTCTCTAATACCAGCTTGCTAAACTTGTTAGAGGGCGGGCCCGCTCTTTTCAAAAAAATTTACCCACAGGTGCCCCTTACCACTGCGATTCTTTGTACCAAATTACAGCTTTATATCATACTTTAGTGCTTAGTTACGAGTATGGCACGTTATATGTTTTCGGTTAATAGCGATTTGTGGGCGTGTCAAGGTGCGATTACGTCCATCTGCGAAATCGAATGATTAAAATCGGATGGAAACTAGACCCCATATAACTAATAGGCCTCATGTACCTGCAGGTACTTCCCTGCCTTCAGTCCTTGCAAGTTTCAAGAGTCTGAAATGTTCGGTTATACCCGGACTTTTCTCTGCCTTACTTGTTATATAATATGAAATTTTCTATCAGGTGTCAATTTTGATTAAAGGATTTTCGTCCACATATTGACTATTAAGGCGTTTCTTTTTGATAATTAGGAGATATTATCACACTGTTATACTCATTTCTAAGGTAAAATAAAACCAGTGAGAGAGAGAGACAGAGTGGTTTTAGAATGGGAAGGCCCATTCTTTCTTGTGGGATCAGAACTATTATTGGAAGAGGGAGAACAGTGCTGTAAAATTAGTAGGAGAGATTTTATCATTTATACTTTTGAAATCTCACCTATAAACGCTGGGTAATCTATTAGACTGCTATACAACATAGCACTGTAACTCCCCTTGAGAACAATGGAGACATTCAGAGAGGCAAATCTCATATATGTATAACATATTTCTTGGAAACGACATATTTAAGTAAACTGAAATCAAATCGTTGGTGTAAATAAAAGTATCTTTTATATATATCTAGGCTTTTGAGATGGAAGCGGCTTATAGAAAATGAAATATTGCATACATTCTTCAAGTTATGCGTTCGGAAGGAATTTAACTTATAGATGGTAAGTTTCGTTTGCTTTTTCATTGCTTAAAATAAACATTAATGAAAAAATTCAAAGTAAACACTAATGTTCCACACCACTTCCAAACAATATGAGTATACAAAAGCTTCTCGTTTTGAAATGAAAGAGCAATCTTAATCCTTCCCTCCATCTCAATTATTCTCGATTGTGGTTATTATCTTGTGCTTGCAATTAAATTTCAGCATTGTACACTTGCAGTTGACTTTGAAATTTACCACTGACCAGTGTCAGCCTAACAGCTAAAACAACAAATGCAATGCAACAATGAATAAGTGTTTGTAAAAACAACAACTACAATGGTACACACCTCAACAATAGCTACTGATTGTGGCTACAACTGGCAGGAATTGACTCTGAACTTGACAATCAATGCCGCCACTCTAACAAGGCTGCCAATCAAATAAGCCATTAACTGAAGCAGGTGTTTGTGTATGTATTTGTGCATTAGAAACACATATGTATGTACATACTGCATACCGCAGCCACTTCTGATTGTGTTGATCGAATTGGCAACAGTTGCTGCCGGTGCTTAGACACCATCAACAAAAGGCGTTAGCAAGTATCGAACCAATGACTTCAAGTGGCTGCAGCAATGCATACGTGTGCATATTTGTTGTTGTCCATATGTATGCATGAATAAAGGTGCACAAATAGCAGCAGAGACCAAGTCCAACTTTGGTATTTTGGTGTAAAAACGTTCTCTCTCAAATTGGACTAAGTAAATATGACTGAAAACCCCTTAAAAAATTTGAAACATCTTCTCTTATATTAAAATCTATCGGTTCGCCTAGTTTCAATCATGCTTCACTTTCTCAGAAAAAAGTCCGAAAACTATCCTTGAAAAATGATAAAAGAGAGAAGAGGTACAAGACTAAACACGAACCTTGTGTCAACGATTACACTTTCAAGGTTCTTTTAGACTTTAGGCCAACTTGATCCTTTATGGCAGAAAAAGAGTGGACTCCAGTTCCAAGAATCCGCTACCTCGACAGGTCTGAATTATTGAAATTACCACCGCTTCTCGTATATTATTGTATATTGCGTGTTGTATAAGTGTAGATAAATCTAGGAAATTTAAAGAAAGCTCCAAACGGCTACTAAGCTTTAAATAGACCTTTTTCCTGCAAGCCAAAGCTGGAAGTTGACATTTTTTTATGTTTCTTATTGTATTTAGAAATGAGACACTGCTTGCTAAGAAGGTTACCTAAGAAGAACAATAGCATTCACAAATAAAAAGAGTTTCCATGACAAACTTTTGGATCCATAAATTAAGCTTTTATTGCCAGTCTTTGAATTCCAGTTTAATGCAATTTGTCGACGTTATTCTTGCTAAGGCATTTTAATATAAATATTTGTTGTCTTTTGTTGGCACACACTTACCGAATATCGTCTGCAGCACAGCAGATACGAAGAGCATCTTCTTGCGGCCGAATTTATCCGACAAATAGCCCGACAGTATGCCACCTGTTGCCACACCCAGCAGAAAGAACATCTCCGCCACATTCTTAATGTACTCCTTGTCGCACACCAAATCCCACTGTGAAGTCCATGTGTTGCCCAAATTGTCATTGGCGTCGTATTCCCAAGCGGTGCAGGGTATGCGTGTCTCATTCTGCACAACTGCCAGCGGTGAGAGTAGATAACTGTGAAATGCCGACACCGCCGAGACGTCGTGTGGTAAAATGCCTTGTGATTGCTGTTGTTGGCGTATCAGTTGTTGCAATGCTGGCTAGTGTATGTTGATGGGTGTGTGTTTGAGATAAATGTGGTCACATGGCATGCAACAGTGCACAGTTAGGTGCATGGCAGCGGAAAGAAATTGCAAAGAGAGGAGGAAGAGCGAGAGTAAGAGTAGGCATTAAATTGTCGAATTTGTAGAAATTTCACGTTTGGCTGCACGGCGCGCCGAGTTTGCAGCACTAGCAGTAGACACGCACAGGCACATGCACGAGCCGGCCACAGTGTGATTGAGGGGGTTCATACTGCGAAAATTTCGGCAATTTGCAGCTAATCCTCTGGTCTTGTGGCAGCCGTGTGCGTTGTGTCGTGTTTTCAGTATTGTTGTTGTTTTGATATTTACCTGCAGCTGCAAGCTGTTGTTGCCCACTTGACTCCAGTCAATATTCGCCTGAAAGCAATTGTCCTGAGAATCACTCAGATTGCGCCACACATCCACCGGCAAGTGTTGTAAGTGCGGCGGTCGGCTGCACCAGAAGTTTTTGTTGATCGCCTGCAGCGAAACATAAGTGAGAAAATTGTTGAGCAAAATACATTTGTAAATATAATATGGTTCACAAGTGAATTATTTTTAATGGAAAATGGTAAAAGGAGTTTTGTCTTTTGATTATGGTCGAACACTTTGTATAGGAGATATATGCTATAGTGACCCGATTTGAACAACTTTTTTGGACATTGTTATGCTGACTTGGGTTATACTACATGCCGAAGCTCGTGAAGATATCTCGACAAATAAAAAAGTTTTCCATACTAGCACCTGATTCCGATCGTTCAGTTTGTATGGGCGATATATGTTATAGTGGTGTTATATCGTCGTTTTCGAAAAATGAGTAGCTTTTTAAGGAGAATAGCATATCGGAAAATTCATCGATACCTCAACAGGCGGGGGAATAGTACGCCTATAACCAGAGGGCAAACAGGCGAGCATGGCTATGTAAGTCTCACCTTTTCATGAGTATAGAGCCTTCGCCGATTTTTTTATTTGTTAAAAAATTCTAGACAAACATTATTAACAGCTTATTCAGGGTATTCATTTAAATTTTCACTCAGAACCCACACAATTACGCGACACTCATGAAAGTTTGCGCTGACTACATCAACGCTTGCTGACTCACCTGATAAACCGACGACGATATGTGAAATGTATTCGGCACCTGAAACAGCGACAACAGCATTGTCATCAGGCATTGCCACTTGCCGAAATGCCCCACCAAATCGCCAATTACATCGGTCTCATCCTCACCATTGCTACTCGTGCTGAGGTGTGGTTCCCGTCGCGCGGTTGGCGCTGTCGCTAGCGGTGAGGGGCCATTATTGGCGGCGATCGTGCCGCTGTTTGCTCTAGCGTTCGCCGCTGACGTCACTGTTGTTGTCGTCGTATTCGTCGTTGTATTGGCAGGTGGCGCTTCGCTCGTTGCAGTGTTGTTGATCTCATTCGAATTGGAATTTTTACGTTTCGCCGTCATTTGTTTGTGTGTTTTGTGCAGCGGTTGTTGTTGATATTGTTGCGTTTGCGGTTGTGACGTCACCGTTGTTGTTGCTGCTGTTAATTTGCAGTCATTAGCTGTGTGTGCATGCGTTGGGGACGGTTGTTTGCGGTTATGTTGATTACCAAATGGTGTGGCTGCAATTAAAATAAGAGGGAATTATGAGATTATATGCTTCAGTTGAATTTCTGATATCTGTACAGAGGTAATATATTCCAATTATTGAAAACTTAAATATAAAATTCGGATATTGGAATACAATATTTGGATGACCGGAAGTATTTTCACCATTTTTGAGAACAATAGATAACAAGGAAGAACGGCATTAAGCTCGCAGCAGCCGAACTTTACATACTCTGTTTGGTTCTATAGCGGTCAGGGTTATTCGCGTACCTATTTCATCCATTTTCGCATTCCAATTATCCATGGCAACATATTCAATTAATTTTTTAAGATATCTTACATATTGACTAATATCGATGGTATAAAGTTAACTTTATATTAAGTATATGAGGGATAAACTAAGTTTTGAACCGATTTTTATGGGGTTAAATGAGTAAAATCTAAAATCTATGAGGGCAATTTAGGCCTTGGAGCAAAACATCACTCGCCTCATCCGCCAGCTACTAGTTGAAACGCAGGAACGAGTCATCGAAAATTGGACTCAACGGATGGACCATCTGAGACGTAGCCTCGGCCAACAGTCAAAAGATATAACGAAAGAATGTTCTTTCGAACGATAAACATTTCCCATCACATTTAAAGTTTCCGTGGTATGGTTTTTAAGTAGGAAACCTCAAAATAGATCACCCTTTATTTTTTGCTAATTAATTCTTTCTTTCTAATTAATTAAACATTCCACTGATTTCATTTATAAATTTTTCATGCAATTATCCTCTTTACCATTTCTAATTTCATTTAGCTGTTGCTGCTTTTTTGTGTTTAAATGATTGCGCTTCGCTTAAGAGTAAACGCAATCGCAATAGTAAGGCCACAGAATACAAGCAGTCACTGAACTGAAATTGGCCTTTGACCTCCCTGTAATTCTTCTTTCCTGCTATTTTGCGAATTTTCGTGCACATGTTTGTTGTGATTTGCCTTTGACCGCATTCAGTAGCAGACCGTTTTGTTGCTGATTTATTGTGTTATTTATTTATTTGTTGTTTTCGTTGTTAAATTGTTTGTTGCTACAAAACATTCCTGAGTGATACACACATACATTTATATGTATATGATTGTGTTCCTTCGGATCTGCTTTCTAAATAAGATGGCCATAGGTGATATTTGCCGCTGAATTTGCCAGTTTTGTGTACAAATACCTATGGATTTGTGTGTGCGTGTGGGCGTTAGTGCTTATTGAAGCTTTGTGTGCGTTCAATGCCTTCTTGACTTAAGTGAATTGGTCAAACTTCTTAACGCTCGGTTGAACTTTGCTCCACTTGGTGTACTTTCAGTTCTATGTGAGTGACATTAAGAGTATATAGGCAAGATTGAGTTTGTATATGTATAAGTATAGTAGGGTGGCAATTAAATATTAACAGAAATTATGTATGTACGTCCATCTTATTGCTTAAAGGACGACCATTGTGAAACCACCGGGACTAAGATCCCCTCACTCTAATCTAATAGAATGTTCATCGAATTAAATTCATATGGTTTTTAGTTACGTCTAATCTTCAAAGGGTGCGTGTATAAATTTGACAGCTTTGGATTATTAGTTTGTAAATTATATCACAAATAGTAAAGCAACTTTTTATTGTGAAAAAAATGGATAAAAAAAGAAAAAAAGAAACTTCGGCTGCACCGAAGCTATTATACCCTTCACGGGTGCATTTCTTTCAGTAACTATGTGTTTAAGTAAATCTAAAGACGTAACCAGCCAGTGGTTTTCATCCAAGGGAAAACATTTTACTAGTTCTTTTTAGCCAGGTTGTTTGTTAGAAACATTAAGGTTATTTAATAAAGAAAATTGATCTTTTAGACGTTTATAGTTATTTAAAATTTTAAGAAGATTTCTTGTTAACTTAAACTTAAAGAAAAAAAATTATAGTATTTATAAATTATTACATACATATATATCATATACGAGTATATGTATACTTAGAGTTTTCTTTATAAAAACACGGAGCAACAATAATTCATACCAAATTTCGTGAAGAGCATTTAAATCCGATCATTCAGTTTGTATGGCAGTTACATGCTATAGTTAACCGATCTGAACAATTTCTTCGGAGATTACAGTGTTGCCTTAGAAAATAACCTGTGCAAACTTTGTGAAGATACGTTGTCAGATGTGAACGTTTTCTTTACAAGAATTTCATTCCGATCGTTCAGTTCGTTTGGCAGCTATATGTAATAGTGGAATGAGCAAACGATGTTTTAAAAACTAGTTCGTATATATACAGACAGACGGACATGGCTAATTCGACTCAGGTCAACATACGCTCCTTCTGGGTATTACAAACTACTTGGCAAGCTAATATACCCTGTTCAGGCTTTATACCCTTTCGTGTGTTGATATTGCGTTGGGAAGGAAAAAATACAGTTGACCCAAAAACTTGACTTGATGATGAGTTTCCAAACACAGACCCAGAAAAATCAACCATTGAGAATTAATTCGAGCGCAAAAAGTCCGAGTTTTTGCGTAGATTCATAAAAACTATATAATGAATTTTACTCCGAAGTCCAATCGACAGTCATACGGCTGAACTGTAAACGATGAACCCGCTCCAAAGCGTGGGAAAACGGCATAGTCGGCTGCCAAGGTTATGACATCCTTATTTTGGGAGTAATTTTTACTGACTACCTCAAAAAAGGAAGGACCATCAACAGCGACATTTACATAGGGTTATTTGACCGTTTGAAAGACGAAGTCGCCAAAAACGGGCTCATTTGAAGGAAAAGAAACTGCTCTTCACCAAGGCAATACACCGTGTCACAAGTCAGTGAAAATGATAGCAAAATCCATGAATTGTGTTACGAATCGCTCCCGCGTCCACCGTATTCTCCAGATATGGTCTCCAGAAAGTTTTTCCTATTCTAAGGTCTCAAAATAAATGCTCGCTGTGAAGAAATTTTCGTCGACTGAAGAGGTAATTCCCGAAACTGGGTTCTATATCGAATAAAAAAACAAATCGTGCTACAAAAATTATATCGAAAAGTTGACGAGTCGCTGTCAATCCCTCAAAGGGAACTATGAAAACGAATTTTGCAAAAAAAAAAAAATGGTTTACTATGGCAAAGCGGGGCCTTTTTAATTGACTTATTATTACTAAAATATCGTTTAAATTAAAACTTAGGATCAGATCTACAACTGTGAGCTTGCTATACCTTGTTATACAATGGAAAAAGCAAAAATGCCATTCTGTTGCACATATATACTAAGGAGATGGAGCTATCATTTTGCACCAGAAGTCAAATATGGCTTAAAAAACTTAATCGAGAAAAGTCGCCCACCAAGCAATTTGAAGCCAATGTCATGTTGTCACTGTCGAACACTACGAGGATTGAGTTCAAGATGAAATATTTTAACTGTCCTCGAAAGAAATACATTTTGATGGACCATAGTTAGTACTTTCCCCTTCCTTAGGCTTGGTATATACATATATGTATAATGAACAATCATTATCTCCGTATTTTTGCAAATTGACTAGACAATGTGTTTATAATATTTTTAAGATTTTCTCGGCTCTTTGCGGCCGGAAATAAATGCATTAAAAAGATAAAATTCCAAGTAAATTAAGTGCATCCTTCACACCCGAATCCATTTCTCAAAATTTTGTTTTATCGTTTAATTGACTTAATGGCGAAACTTTATTGGAAAAAGCTCTTAAAAAGCACACTGCATAACTGGACACTATGTAGTGTTGTATGCATGTTTCTACATATGTATTTATTTATTTATGCTGACCGGCACGGGCACAGACAGTCAGCTCTGATTGGGTTTACTTTTTATTTATTATTCCGTTTTTCTGCTTTTATGCGCGTCAGTAAATGCGAAAAGTTTCGCAATTCGACGAAAAAATACAAATAAATAAACTCATTATGCGTATGAGCCTTAGTGTGTGTGTGAGTGTGCAGACTTTGTCCGTTTGGCGTTGGAAAGTTGCTTGTAATCCTTTTGTAAGTTCTCTAATCCTTTTAAGCAGACTTCAGTTGCTACAACAACAAAAGAAAACCGGCAGCACTGCAGTTTTTGTATTTTTTGCCAATTTTTATACCCTGAACAGGGCACACTTTTTAAGTTTGCCATGTATTTTGTGTTATCCAGAATTAAAAGTCTGGAACGTTATAAAATATATCTTCATATATTGGGTAGTCGAAAAGGTCTCTTCGTTTTAATACGACAATAATGTGCGAAAGAGATCGCGGTTCAAGCGAGATGAAGCTCAGCAAATCGAAAAAAGCAGCCACAACTGATCAACAGAAAGGGTTTCGTCTTCCATCAGCACAACGTTAGACCACACACATCTTTGATGACTCGACAAAAACTGGGAGAGTTTGGCTGGGAATTATTGATGCATCCACCATATACTTCTGACGTTGCACCATTGGACTACCATTTGTTTCGGTCAATGCAGAACTTCCTTAATGAAGTAAAGTTTGCTTCAGGAGAAGCCATGAAAATTACTTGACGCAGGTTTTCGGCGAGAAACCAGAAAAATATTACACTGATGGAATAGTTATCCAAAATAGTGTATATTTGGTTGAATAAAGAGTATTATGAAAAGAAATAAGAAGTTGAATTTTGATTAGGAATACGAAAAGACTTTTTCGACTACCTAATATAAGTGGTTTGCATTATGAGCTGAGTCGATTGAGACATAGTCGTCTGTCTGTCTACTGTCTGTTTATACGCGAACTAGTCCCCCAGTTTTTCAGATATCGGCCTGAAATTTTGCCCTTCCTCCCTAAGAAGCTGCTCGTTTGTCAAAATCTAAATCTGAACCGGACTTCCATAGTATATAGATGCCACACAAACGATCGAAATCAAGCGCTTGTACGGAAATCTTTTGTATTTGTAAAGGGTATTACAGCTTCGGTGCGAGCGAAGTTAACGTTTTTTCTTGTTTCTTTCATTTTTGTTTCGCATTCAGTTTAGTCGGTAGTGTTTAGTTTGCTGATACTGCTCATAACAGTAAGTGTATAAAGAGCTTAGAGTAATTTAATTTGTACTAATCTAGCATTAGCAGTGATTCACTGACACATTACCGTTAGTTCGAGTGACTACATGTGTATGTGTGTGTGTGCATGTATGGGTCTTAACTATAGTATGTGCCCAGCGCTATGAACAAAAGAGTTGAATAAGCAATGAAATGAAAATACCGCTAACAAATCCGCGCAGAGCAAATAAAAGAATGCGCTCTAAGCCAACTTCACTAAGAGTTCGTTAAATTAATTAAAGTTGCGCCGAACTTGGTTCTGCGTACAAAGGAGAGTCGTGTGTTAATTACGAGTGCGGAATTGTAAATCTATTGTTTATATTATTTATTTAACGCCACACAATACTATTGCTAATTGATTTTAGATTTGCTTTGTATTTTTTCCACATTTGTTATTTTATATTTTATTAATTAATAGTTAACTAGCGTAAGTGAGTTCTCAACCTTTGCAGCTTATTATTCGAGGAAACTATATTCATTTTGTTGTATTTGGCGCTATCTTACAGTGGATGCGTTGAGTTCAAGCTTTAAGATCGAAATATGGCGGATTGAAAAGCGAACTGGACAAGAGAGCGTTAATGAAAGACTGTTGAGAAGTTCTTAAGTCCTTAATTGCATAGGTTAACTCCAAGTGTACTGTACTTGCCCGGTGAATTGGCTGGAGTATATAGATACTGGTCAGCTCAAAGAATTTTGTGACTAGCTCCAGGCGCCTTATTGATATAAGATGGTCTTTTTGGTTTGTACTTAGCAATTCTGGATATAACAATTGGGATTATGTATGGTCTCACAAATATTAGCCTATTTACCTAATCTAATCTTGGTTTCTTTATTCGGAGATTATAGTTCTTCTTTAGACAATAATTTATTCCAAATTTCAATTGAAAAGTTGTCTCCACAAGGACAAGAAGGAAGTGCTAAGATGACTCTACCTCGTCCACTTCCATATAACTTCTGCAGCTGATGCCCGGTAATATTCTCAACCTTACAGCAAGGACGCAGATAGGGCCACTACAACTAGGGAGTAGCTAGCCTTACTGAGGTCAAAGAGCTAACTGGACACAAGCCGATTGTAGTCCAACGCTGGCCAAATTCTCGGAAAGCCCAACTATTCAGTAGTAGATCTAACGAGGAGAGATACCTAAAGATAGTCAACGGAGAGAGTTCAGAGGCGAGCAGGGTTGTGCATAACTAGAGCTTTAGGAACCACTCGAATGGCGACATCTAAGTAGATAGTCAAGTAGCAATTAACGCGGTAACTATTTCGTGCCTGATTACAAAGACATCGAGGGCAATGGCTTAGTGGACGATATTGCCAAGAATGGTTTACGGCTGATAACTGCAAACGTGATCAACATTGGAAAACTCATACATTATCTATACGGCGATAAGGCAATGGTCAATCAAAAGACTGTGGAACAAGCTGCCAGGGTGCAAAACTGAAAAATTCATGCGTAAAACGGTAGATCGGAATTACACGTACTTCCCACTCATACTCGACAGTGGGAACTGTAGGAACATGATCGGAATGCTCACTGGTCACGGGCTGTTGGCGGCACGCGCCTGCCGATTGAGGTGAGAGAAGACTGCAGAAGGTGTCAAGAGCATGGCAACAGGAAAACAATGGAGCATCTCCTGTGAACAAGTACCACACTGACAAGGACAAGCTTTCAGCACCATATGGGACACTGGTAGAGGTATCGGTTAGAGTCTTTTGAAATTCGCGTCAAGCGCAGGATCTAAAGGATGACTACTCCTCATTGAACTCGTAACAGAACTTCTTCTTGTATCGCAAAAGACCAAAAAGTGTCTATGCGTGGCTCATCAAACTTAAAAGTACTAAACATATTTTACTTTTTTTAGAATAAATATAATAAATGTATTTGAAATGCAATAAACCCACGATATGTTGCATAAATGCCGCAATAAAACGATTAAATAATGATTGCAAATAACTGTCCGCAAAACTTTCCTCTTCATGTGCTTTAAACTTTGCTAATCGGCGAAAGTAAAGCGAACGCCAACAGTTATTTGGTCCAACTAACTTTACGCATTAAATAAAAGCGATGTTGCATGCAACATGGGTGCACACTGACATCACATACTTGTACAACCGCCGAGCGAAAGCACAAATTAAGTCTCAGTGAACTTTATCATGTACGCTTCCATAATTCCACACACTACTTATAACGGGTGATCCAAGCAGAGATATTTTTTTTTCAAATTGATTTTTGGACAGATCTCCAGTGAAAAAAATTAAGCAGTCGTAAACGAGAGTGTACACGAAGACCATGGAGAGTCCATTCGGCGCCGTTCACAGCAACTCCGACTGGCGTATAGATTTGGAGTTGAAAGCGTAAAAAAACAACTTGTGCAAGAACTGAAGCCACTCGACCTTCTCAAGAGACATCCGATCGCTCTATGGGCTCTTGAAAAGTTCCAAGAAGATCCGACGTTTACGAGCCAAATTTTGAGGTCTCAATGGATGTGTAAACTCCCAAAATTGTCACATTTTGGACGAAGAGCAACCTGAAGAGATTTAAGAGCTACAATTTCATCCAGGAAAAATAACGGTTTGGTGTAGTTTGTGGGCCGTTGGAATCATCGGTCAAAACTACTTCAAAATGATGCCGGTGAGAACTTAAGCGTCAATGGCGTCCGTTATCACACCATGATAACCGACTATTTTGATACCAACAAGACGGCTCCACTTCTCACACAGCGCACTATCCTTGGATTTATCAAGAGAATAAACACTTCGGTGAGCAGATAATTTTACGGTTTGGGCCGGTCTATTCAATCCCACCAAGACCGTCTCATGTGACACCGCTAGACAATATCCTGTGGGGATATGTAAAGTATAAAGTCTATGCGGACAATCCCGCTTCCATTCAGGCTATGAAGCAAAATATCACGCGTGTCTTTTGCCAATGACAAGCCGAAATGCTCCAACAAGTAATTGAAAATGGTATCCATTGGATGGACCATATGAGACGTGGCCGCGGCCAACATTTGAAAGAGATAATATTCAAAAAATTAATGGCAAAGAATGTTCTTTCGAATAATAATAAACATTCCCAAATAAATTAGAATTTTTTCTTCAAAAAAGTGGGAGACCTCGAATTGGTTCACCCTTTATTAATTTTAAATTCACTATATGCACACACACTTTAAAATATTTATGTGCATTCATAGAATCTATCAATTTATGAGCAAGCATATTCATATCCTCGCACACTGTACTCATACACGCTCACATACACACACATAATACTTGAGTGTGCTGCTCCCGCCTTGAAATGCATCCAGCGAAAAATTTCATGCACTTGCGTCCACTGCAACAGCTGCTGCTGCTGCTGCGACTGCCGCAAAGCTGCAGTCAACTAAATCAGTCAGGCATGCATGCATCCATGCATGCAACAACAATTACAGCCATATGACAATGGTGTAGAGCGTCGATTGCAACAGCTAGCTGCACCAGTAGTGACAACAACAACAAGTGGTAATAAATTTGTTTTTGCGCTTAGGTTGTCCGTCCAATGGCACACGCATGATAGACTGTGTGACGCTAGTTGGCAGTGACATAGCCACAACGTGTTGGTCGGTTGGCTTAGTCCATGCCAAGCTTTCAGCGCTGCGTGTGGCATACACCAAATGTACATATGGTTGTGTGTATGCATGTTGCATGGCTGTATTTTGCAATGACGATAATTAATTATCGCACTTCGGACGCATGCATTTTATACGAGTACAATGGTCAGTATATAAACTTGGCTGAGACACAATTTTACTCACTTTTACTCATGTAGAAATGTAGTCCTCTAAAGACACATTTGTATGTTTGTGATTACTTTTGGAGAGTTTAGATGGTTGTGGTTTTTCAAAATCTTCGAACAAATTATTTAATATTTTTCTTTGGCTTAAAGTATATTGTAGGCTCCTATCAAGATTTTGGTACAAAAACAAAAAATGATTTCCTGCCCTCTTCGAATTATCAATTCGTCGTTGTTATTGGTCAAAGCTGAGGAGACACTGCATTCTAAACCTATCGTCCTATCATGCCAATCCTTAAGTGCTGATTTCTCTGGGACAGTGTACGGAAACTGGTCATCAAACCAAGTTTTTGCCTCAACTGAATATTTCTCTTCCAAAAGCAATATTCCACCAATAAGCGAAGTTTCTTTTTATCCAGTTTTTGCCACAATAACAAAAGTTGCTTCACTCCAAAGGATATAACTCACAAACCGCCATTTATGTGGCACTTTTCAATGGACCTGTTATTTACTGCTATATTTTGGTAGAAAACTAGTTTCAGATAGCTTGAGTTCATAGCAACACTTGCGCCGGTAGAGGCTCTCTTATGTTGTAAAGATGATTCCAAGAATCAGCCCAGTAGTATACATTTTATATTTAATTGTCAAAATGCAAGTAAATGTTTAATAAGGTCTGGAAGTTTCTGAGTTTCTGGGAAAATTTTTAGGAAATGCACCCAAACTGATAGCTTTTGTAAACGACATAACTATGCAAGTAATAACGTGACGAATAGCGCTCTGGCTTATGGTTGGCTAACATAGAAATAAATACCGGTAAGACGAATATGGTATATGGAAGTACATGATCCCGTCATATAACCTCCGAAGCGCTCGTTAGGCAGGGGGTCGGTAGATAAAATAGATCACATATCATGCGACTCGAAAGAGATATTTATAACATCAATAGAGACGGATTAAAAATGGCTGATAAGGTAGATGTCGGGATCTATTGCGCGAAGCTAGATCTCAGGCGTAGAAGCAGGAAGGCAATAGACTATGTGACTGACGGGAAGCGGTGTAATATATACGGGCTTTCAGGCCACAAAGGCATTTTTGGAAACGAAATAGCTGTTGAGATTGCCATCCGTCATTCTACCGAACAAGTACAAGAAATACATAAGTCGCTAAGAGCGATACGCTATAAAATTTCCGAAAGGGATGAGAGACGGATCAGGGTGAAGTAGAATGGCTTAATGAAGGAAAACACGCAAGCTTTCTACTTCTAATTTATTGGCAAATATGGATTGGATAGGCCTAGTACCTCTGGTATATGTAGAAAATATGGTAAATTAGGCATGAGAGAGACGCTGGAGGATCTTCGCTGCTTATGTCCAGTCTCATCTAAAACTGGGCTTAGGTATCTAGGCGTCTGAAAGTTCAATGAACTGGATGAGGTATTAGAGTTTAATGGAAAATAGTCATGCTTCTTGGTAAGCAGTTACAGTGGTAAGGATATCCAATTTCTATCCTTGCGTGTTCGCCGCTCATCTTTGAAACTAGAGAAGCCGCCACTTTCATAGCTCTTGTGTAAGATGCGATAGCCGTGTGTAGCCTGTGGTGACGGCTAAAAGAGAGAAATAGCTGTGGAGTGCGGAGTAGTGGAGCTACTCCGACTTATTCGGTTTGAGAGTTTGATGCAGTCTAAAACTCTCTATATAAATGTGCGCTGGGCTTGGGACTCGCCCAGTAGAAACTACTCTCAACAATAGCCTCAATTATCTGTTAAGCTTCACAAAAAGCGTTGACGTTCTGCACGACGTGAACTTCAGCCCGTCTGGCAACTCCATCTGGCATTATAAAGGACCTGTCGGTCTATGTATGGCTGACTATCAGCCCGTATAACCTAATCTAATCTATGTTTTGAGGTTCTAGCATGGCTTACTTGGTGTGAGTATCTATATGTATCAAATTAAATTGCCTTTATTTATCGTTATTTTATTTCGAATTTAATATTTTTTTAAATTAAGTTAAAGTTAAAAAACTAACAGCCACTTTAATACATTTTTTCCATTCTTTACCTTTTTCACCGTTCGCTATTTTATGCATCGAATGCGTTGATGCTCAAATTTTATGACCACGCACGAAAGCAACGTGCAAGTACACATACCAACAGACATACCGCATATGGTTGCAACTGTGTGTTAACGGAAGTAAAAGCAACAGCTGCGACAATTTGTTGCAACACTCCACTGCACACAATTGTGGCATTTAACATGAACGCTGGCCATTGCATAGTGATGACTCACATACACACCGGCAACTATGCATACACGCATACATATCTGTTTGTGTGTATGTGTCAGTACACATGTGTCACAGTGTCGTCATCACTGGCGTCGGGACTCATGGTCACACGGTGATCTTGGTATTGGGCTTTTTCAGCAAAATTGGTAACCATAGCGCCTGACGTTGCCCGCATCGGTGGCAACTGACGGCCATAGGTGGCAAGGTCAGCCAACGCTCAATGCTACAAATTACATTTAAAGCGATACAAATGGGTGCGAGCCGACGAGAGGAAGGTGACAATGTCATTGGTGTTAATATCAAGGACAGATATGGGATGCGGAAGTGCGGCTACTGGCTAGCTGGGCGTGGTTGAGGAGGTCAACTACGCTGACAGATCATCAGGTGGCGTACGTGCATACCATACATGAGAGCATTCGCACATATTTATGCATTTATATGTATATGTAGTATGCTTAATGCGACCACTTTACGTGCACGAGTGTCTCGGCTTGTGCTCTTCATTTGCATGCCACTTAATTGCTGGTTTGCTTCAAGCCTTGCGCAAGGCTCTCTATATGAATGAAAGTGTTGCTTGTGTAGCAAATCATCAAACATTTGCATGTTAACTATTCTATTGCAATTGCCAACTGTTAAAGCATTATAATTAAACAACAACAATCATACAATGTTTCCGGTTTTGATAAATCGATTGCAATAATTGGAACGTGTTGCACACACATCAGGTGTTTGTATAGTGAATTTGCGTGTACGATGAGTCTGTAAGAATTTACGATACATTGACATTTTTTTAAATGCGGAAGAAATAGTAAAACATGAAATTACTATTAGATCAGGGGTGGGCGTGATTGAATTTATAAGGGTTAAAAGCGTTTTATCTCGATTTCCGTTAAAACTACGAGTCCTACAGAAGAAAATAAAGAAATTGTGGGTAATAAAAAGTGTATTGCTTTTGTATACATACTTTTTACACATAACCTCAAAATTTATTTGAAAAATAAGTTTGTTTTAGGTGTTGAAGTTGTTGTTCTTTTGAAAATAATTTTCAATTTGAACCATTCACAATGATAACATTGGCAAATCGAAAACAGCCACTGTAATGTCAAACTGACACACCGATTCAACCTAAGCTTCAAAGTTATCGCTATTATGGCTCGAGTAAAATTTCGATGCAGACAGAACTTGCAGCAGGCAACCTTTTTAAGGGGATCATGACTTCATTATCCGTTAGCGAAGATGGGTGGTGCTCTAAATATATTTCTCTCAATGTTTTTGCCTAACTGGACAGGTACTTTTCAATTGCAGATAGTATCAGACATTGAATTAATATAAGCCATCATCGATATGGAAAACCAGGCAGCACTGCAAGCCTTAAAATAATTAGCGACTGCTTTAAAAATCTGCGGCTGCTTGTTACTAAATCTGGCGGAAAATTTAATAAAAATCTCTGCCTAGCCCAAGTTTAGAGCGGTTTGATTTACAGGTAACAAGAAAATCGGAAAAATCGGGATCGAGGGTCGAAAACGAGTTGACGTCGAACCATGTCCAGGATGGTTATCAACGTCAACTGATAATCTACACGTCAACAGACGTCAGAGATCTTACTGGCGTCGTTGGTATATGGGAAGGAACAGCGAAAACCATTTTGAAAGATCATTTGAGCATAAGAAAAGTGAATGCACGATTGGTTCCAAAATTTTCGATTTTTTTCGAAAAACAGCGTCGCGTTAATGTTTACGAACTACCCGGATGGCATGAAACGTATTATTACTGTCTATTTTTGTCTAAGAAAAACTGTCGATAAAAGGGGCCAAATTCGGTACTTCTTGTTCAAATTTCAAAAAAAAAACACACACAAGCTTTCATAGCCAGGTCGTACAGGACTTGTTTTTAAGTGTAATTTTAACAATTTATTTCCCTATTATAAACATAAAAAACTAATTTTGTAGTTGTTATGAATATATGTATTTATTTATAAAAAGTCTGTCTGATTAGCTAATTTCAACATTAAAAAAAATCGCAAAAATCAGTGAGTTTTCGGAGGGTCTGTGAAATCGGGAAGGTCGTTTCTTGAATAGTTTTCGGATGGCAGAGTTCTAAAGAGCGACCGCTCGGAGGTGCAAGCATATATAAGTGAAACTTTAAACGCGTTTTTCTCGAAACGACATTTTTCAAAATTGCTGGCATCATAACTCAACCAGAAATCGATCGATAGACTTCAAATAAAAACTGAGTATTTTTGAATTCATTTACTATACAATAAACTACGATCTTTTTGATTGATTGAAACGTGTCAATTTCGCGTTAAAAAATTCCGCCATTTTGTTAATTTCTGATTTTTTTTCAAAGATCGTAGTTCATTGTATAGGAAATATCTTTAAGTTTAATAAACTTCTCAATTTTTTTTGTTTCAGCTACTCATTCGGCCAGAATCGTGCCAGCAGTTAGGGCACTTTTTTTTGGTACCTCCAAAGACAGCACATAACTCCGTTATTTTTCAACATTTTTGTAAAAAAAAAAATCTTAAAATATAGCTGAAAATATACCTTATTACGTTCAAAGAAGTTCGAAATATTCAATAGCGTACTTTCTCTTAAAAAAATTCACGAAAATCGCCTAATTTTTCATGCGTCACACTGGTATAGCCCCTTAAGCTCCAATGAAACCGAAGTTACCTTATTTTGTCTTATTTAAACCTAGAAATCACTTTTGAAAATAATTCAAACGAAATTATACAGCTCATTACATTGTGTGGAAATTTCAATAGTTAATTTAAATGAGAATTCCATAATTACTCTGCGAAAGCATTTGTTTGATTGCTAACACTGAATAATGTTTAATTTATGCGAATGTAAAATTGTGAGATATTAGACTGTGGCTAGACTTTAGCATTATAATTACATTACATACATACAAATTTACATAAATATTACAAAGCGGTTAAGTGGCTAATAGTTTAATTGTATGCACATTTCTAGATAAATACTCAGCATGTTTGCATAATGAGCAATTGAAAAAGTCTACAATGTTTCCGAGAGATGCAGAAGTTGTGGGAGGAGCAGTGATGTTTTAAACTAAAAATTGCCGAGTTCAAATACGTCAGTTATAATATTATTTAACAAATACAAACCAAAATGAGCAAATCAATTTTTAAAAAGATGAAATTATCTTGGGCATTCTAGAAGTTATCTACTCATTTTGTTAAAATTTTTCCTTCACGTAACTTTAAATATGATTTTAAAAACTTGATTTATGCGCATTTTGTTGAAACCGCGATTCATTTAATTAAAAATGCATGCTAGTTGAACAACACCCATTCCAGGTGCTTGCAGAAAATCCTATTGTCTAACTAATTTCAGAAGCAATTAAGGCAATCTAAGTAACTCAGATGCAATGTCTATCTAATTTATAATGCTCACTGAATTTTCTTTGCTAATTAATTATAATTGCATACGATCTAATGCTGAAAATGCATGAATAGATGTAATTTTATTTATTTTTTTATTTTCTTCTTAGAAAGGTAAAACATTTATTTAAGTGATTATTGAAATTCTGGTGAATAATTGCGTGTTTAAAAACAAAGAAGCTCTAAGTTCGCGTGAAGACTCATATTAAGTTTTCCGAGATTCTCTCAGCGGCTTCTTTGATACTTGTGTGCGTTGAATTTTGATCGGAAAGTACAATTATCTGATCAGCAATCGCCAAAATGGCGCTTCGGTAAAGATCCCTAACTCTTAAGAAAATATAGTACAGCCAATATTAACCACATCCGGGGTTGCTGTTTCCTTTTGACGAACAAAGACCCAACTCTACAGGTATAAGTCACTCTTTATTCCCGTCCTGATATATGGTGCAGAGACATGACAGCAACTGATGAGACGACGTTACGGGTTTTTGGCGAATATCGCATGAGATGGAACGATGAGCCATTCGAGATATACGACGACATTGCTATAGTACAGCAAATTCCATTCATTTTTAACCAAAAATGGTTAATTATAAAATCGAAAGAATATATGAAATAAAATAATGACGTAACTGTATTTTACGAATTTAAAATATATAACGGGTGATCCAAGTTGTGTTACTATTTCAGTAGCCGTTTTTGACAGTTCACGCGTGAGGTGTGGTAAATTGTCATGTTATTTTCGTTGAGTATTGTTTGGCATTTCGTCATGATAAGACTTACGAATATGTTTTGTGCGCTTCGCTCAACTTATAGTGTACATAATCGTTCTTCTGAGAGAACCATTCGCAACACCATCATCAATATTGGATAATATTTGACCGAATAGACCGCGTCTAGCACGTAGTGAAGAAAATATAGTAGCGGTAGCTGAGACCGTGGAGAGTCCATTCAGGACCGCAGCAACTCGGACTGACATATGGAACGACTGTCTTGAATTGCCAGCGTACAAGATACAGCTTGCGCAAGAACTGAAGCCGCTCGACCTTCCCTAGCAGCATAGCTTCACTCTATGAGATCTTGAAAAGCTTCGATCAAAAAGATTCGACGTTTTCGAGCCAAATTTTGTTCAGCGATGTGGCCCATATCTGGCTCATTTGGCAGCAGCAACGACGAGCAACCTTAAGAGATACTACAGCTGCCATATCATTCAGAAAAAAGAATAATTTGGTGTGGTTTGTGAGCTGGTGGAATCATCGGTCCATATTTTTTTCAAAATGATGCCGTTGAGAATGTAACCGTCATTGGCGACCGTTATTGCGCCATGATAGGCGACTATTTGATGTATGATATTGAAGCTCGTGTCTTGGCGACAATCTCATCAATCAATCGACTTATTCAGAGAATACTTAGTAAACAGATAATTCCATGTTTTGGGCCGGTCGATTGGCCATCAATATCGTGTGATATCACACCGTTAGACTTTTTCCTGTAGGGATGTATAAAGTTTAAAGTCTATGCGGACAATCCCGCTTTTATTCAGCCCAAAACATCTGGCGTGTTATTCGGCAGTTGCCAGTCGAAATGCTTTAATAAGTCTTCGAAAATTGCATTCAATGGATTGACCATTTGAGCAGTAGCCATGGCCAACATTTGAAAGAGATAATCTTCAAAAAATAAATGTCAAAGAATTTCTTTCGATGATATTCAACATTCCCCATTAAACTTGAAATTTCTGTGTAGGGAACCTCAAAATGGATCATCCTATAAGAGCAACTGATATATTAGCGCTCATAGTTATTTATAAAACTTCCGAAATTAGAATGAATTGCACATTCCAATATTAATAATCGTTCAATGATTGTTTAATATTAGCATTTGCGAATTTATTTACATAAAAATAACAAGGTGGCAGTAAATTGATGTGTTTACAATAACAAATGTAAATTGTGCACACTAAGCCAAGGCGCTTAAGTAAACAATTCAATATTTAATTGATTTTTTTCTCAAACACGCCGACATTCGCGGCTAGCCGCAATTCTGCCAGCCCTTCATTAAACAAAAGCAACAAACATTGCAAAAAATGTGCGGCATTAGAAATTATACCACATTGACGCCATCCTCACTTCCAAATGAGCTCATTTATGCCATTCAGTCAACACTCGCTCGTCAGAGCCTTGGCTATTTAAACCGCCGCGAATAAAATTGAAAACTGTCGAAATATGCTAAGTATTTAATTAAGTGCCTTTATTTGCCGCTATTCCTTCGATTTTTTCGAAACTATTCAATAGCTAAAGCTGCTGAAATGTTCTAAATTTAAATGACCTTTTAATTATTTGGCTGCTTGTGGCAATTGCCATCAATACTGCCAATTATTTTAGAAATTTATGAGCGCTTTATTTTGTCTATGAATTTTTTCTTAATTTATTACGACTACTTATATGTATATATGTATGCAAGTAAGTAATTTTCGATTATAAATTTTATTCTTTATGACGCGTAATGCCGCGTTAACTTGCCAATTCGCGCCAAAATTCGAATTTGATATTTTCCAAATTTTAAGAATTCGTTTACATAATAAATTGTTAATGTTTATCGATATTTGAATTGCGTATGTTACCTGAAATTCTTCGCTGTGTCGGGAGGGGAAAGGAATTGTGAATTTTCGAATAATTCAAACTTAAAAACTTATTCGTGTTAACCGTGTAAAGTGCTTCTAAACTAAAAGATCTGTATATATATAATATATCGACCGATTCGAATGGCAGCTATATACTATAGTGATCTGAACAATTTGTGCGGAGTATGGAGCGCAGAGGAGCCGCACCCGAGAAGCCGAGCAATACAAAGCAGCAAAAAGAAGCTGAAGCACACCATCGACGATAGCAAAAAGAAAAAAATGAGAGGAATATTAAGGATATAATCCCTGGGAATTGGGGTATAAAATTGTAATGAAGAAACTCGCCTGTCGAGCAAAGCCACCTGACTTAATCGCTTCCAAAACGGATCACATCGTAAACGCAAAGGACTAGTGTTTCAGAACAGACTCTAAGATCTCTACAAGTCCCCCAATTTATACTCAAAGAGCTGCAACCAGTCACTAGCAAACTGAAAGCTACCAAATCACCTAGCCCGGACGGAATCCCAGCAGAAATCCTAAAAACAATCGCTGCGGAGAGACCAGCAGTACTACTGAACATGTACAACGCTTGCTTCGAACCGGAATAATCCCAGAACCCTCGAAAAAGCAACGGCTGGTGCTAATCAGTTAGGAAAGAGGAGACCCCAACTTGCCATCAGCATAGCATAGCTCCGTGAACGACTACTTAAAGCCAGAATCGACGCGGTTATCAATAAAGTTGGCGGACTTTCCCCTAGACAACACGGCGTTAGCTCCGACAGATCAACTCCAGGAGCTATAAAATGTGTCATTGAGAGTGGAGAAACCGCACAGCGTGGATGGCATTTATATAAAAGAATAGTGTTGCTGGTGACTTTAGATGTCCGAAACGCCTTTAACAGCGCTAATGGGTGGATATGATCGACGCTCTCGAAAAAGGCTTTAAAATTCTCGACTATTTCAAAGCTATCTTAGCAACAGAAAACTGCTATACCAAACTATAGAGGGATCGTGACAGATAACGGCCACGCCAGGAACAGCACAAGGATCAATTTTATGCCCAGATAAGTGGAACATCAGCTACTAAAACTCGAAATGCCAAACAAATCTTACTTAAATGGCTACGCGGACGACATTGCAGCAGTAAAAAAAAAGGAAGAGCTGGAGAGTGAATCAAACTGGGAGATTATCCAGAAACTCGCAACAATCTTGCTACGCAACGGAAACTGGACGCAGGTGCGCAATTGTATTCGTAAGTCTTTCAATGAGAAAAATGGAACGCCATGCTGAAGTAATGCAAACGTGGTCTCAGGGTGGGCGACGGTTGATGTGGCGACAGCACTGATGATGTGGAAGGCATATAACACCCCCTCCCCCCCCCAAAAAAAAATATAAACCAAGTGTACAACTGATATTCAATATCAATCACATATGCCATAAAAATAAATGTCTCGCGAATTTTTTGGAATTTTTGTTTTCCTAGTGACACTATTAAAGTGTCTGTGAGATATTTCATATTGTTACCTGTCAGAATTAATTATGCAGCAACACGAATGCAACACTTGGCTTACTTAACACATTTGCGAACCTATTTAACCCAATAAGCATTGCAGCTGCGTCTAAGTTTTCCAAAGGCAATGCTCTTTACTCAGAAAGTTTTTGTTCGCTTTTTTTACTGCCAGGTATATTAAAATATAATATATGTATGTATATGTGGATGTGTGCCCAACAACTTTAATGCATTTTCACTTTTTCTGCTTCCAATGTCATTGTTGTTGTATTCTCATAGATTCGCAAACACATTACTTACATGTTTATTGCCTTGTCACTATAAAT
Organism: Bactrocera dorsalis; assembly: GCF_023373825.1. Taxonomy (NCBI): domain Eukaryota; kingdom Metazoa; phylum Arthropoda; class Insecta; order Diptera; family Tephritidae; genus Bactrocera; species Bactrocera dorsalis. The sequence goes on along the minus strand of NC_064304.1, from coordinate 105,677,025 downwards.
TTGTTGTAGCTGTCACTGTCATTTGTCATGATGACCATGCTTACTTGCGTGCCTGCTTACCAATACATTCTACCTTTAAAGTTCTCAACTACTTAATAGTTGCAGTGTGACAGTGCTGCAAGTCATCTTTCTGTTACACTGTAAAATTGTTAGTCTTTCTTAATTTGCATTACGTGCCTGTCATATTGATGACTCTAATGCTAATAGCATTTTGTAGTTTGTGAAAGTTCCACGGCCTTTCATTCATGTGTAGCAAATAAGTTGCATTCACTTTAAGTTTTTGGCAAAAGGTTTAATAGTCACGAGCCGCATTTCTTTAAACCATAACTGTCATTATTATGAATCCATCTAAGGAGGATTTGATCATCAAAATATATATTTTTAATCATATATGATACAGTGCAATTTATTATAGTTGGTTATCATGAGTCACATCAATAGAAGACGAGGCTCTGAATATTATAATTGATAACTAAACGGAAATTTAAAAAACTCCTGATAATATGCACGAGTACTATTATGATCTACCTGAGATCTACTATGGAATGCTCCACAAACTCTTAAATAGGATATGTACTAGCAACAATTATACTCTCTGAAGGAAGAAAGAGTCTAGAAGTGAACAGCTTTGGCCAAAAAGAAAGAAAATGTGTGCCATCAGAGCAACGTCAGGTCACACATGTCGATAAAAACCCAGCAGAAGCTTCAGGACTTGGTTGTAGATTATAATGCATCCATTTTATAGTTCGAACCTGGTACCATAGGGTTATTAGTTGTTCTTTTCTATGATTTATGATTTTGCTGGTTAAAAATTCGTCTCAAGAGAAGCTTGTGAAAACCGACTGTCAGAGTTTTTTGCAAATAGGGATGTGCGTTTCTCCAACAATGATCAAAATGATAACAAGTTATGGAACCAAACTTGCAAAATTGCCGTTTTTGATACCAGGTTTCATCTCTAATTTTTCCATCAGTTAAAGTTTTGGTCAAAAACTTGTGGTAGCCAGTTCTTCTTTTGATTACTGTCTGCAACTTTGGGTTCTTTAAATTATAAATATATTAGCTGTAATACCCTTCACAGTTACATTTTTATGAAATTAATAGTATGACTTTGATCGACCGGTTTGTATAGCAGCAATATGCTATAGTGATCTGATCTGAATAACTTCTTAGGCGATTGTACTGTTGGCTTGGACAATAATCTATATCAAACTTATTGATGATACCTCGTCAAATGAAAAAGCTTTACATACAATCACTTGATTCCGATCGTTCGGTTTGTATTGCAGTAATATTCTATTGTAGTTCAATATTGACGGTAATTGAACAGATTGTTCGTAAGAAAATGACGGTTGCAAAATTTCAGGTCGATATCTGAATAACTAGAAAAAAACTTGATCAAAAAGAGTAAAAGTTTTAAATTTTGCAATAAAGCCTTAAGGGATTACATGGGTTTAGTAGTTTTTTTTACTGTCTAAATTTTCAAGTTGAGCCGAGTTATAGTTTCGGAGATACAATCTTGAGAACATGTGCGCTCGAGGCTACCTAGGCTAAGTACGGCGTCTTTAAGCGCGTTTTCCTCGAAACTGTGTTTTTGAAGTCGGTTGGTAAGATTTCTCGAAAATTGATTTTCATTAAAATTTACACAGGGCTTTGATACAATTCTTAAAGACTTGGACGAAGATTTTTCCACGTATCACGTATTTTTCATTTTAGATGATCCTGTGAATTTCAGAATTTCTGTTATTAACAGTGTATGTTTGTAATAATAAAAAAAATTCTAACATTTGTAACCCATTAAGCTAGCAGCACACTATAACAGTTTTGCTTTCAGCGCTGTATTCAGCTACACTGATCTTCAGCTGAAAATCTTGTATGAAGATGCACTATAATAAGTTTTGACAGTTATACCATGGAATATGTGAAAGAAGTGAAAATTTCGGAAACCTCCTAAATTTGGACCATTGGAAAATGGTCTGGAGTTATTACAAATTTAAGCTATGTCTCGTTAACGACCACTTACTTTACATAAATACGATATGTAGTCCGTTCATTTAACAGTTAGCTTAGGAAGAGAACACTATTTACTGTACACTCCTTCCCCACATTCTAAACAAATTTCCGCACCGCAAATGCGTTTTTGACACTTTCGCTGACAGCTGACAGTTCACAGCAGCAACATATCGCTTGCAAATTTGTGTGTGTGCGTTATGACTGTAAAGCAATATCGCTCTTCACTGCAAGTGCAATGAGTAGGTATGAGCGTTGCATTGAAGCGCACACACACAACCGTTAAGTAGATGCGCTCATTGTTTGGTGTAAAGCGAACGATTGAGGGAACAAAAGCGGCAGCTGGCGGCATTTCGTGGCCGGCTTAAATTACGGCATTGTTGAGGCGAGCACAAAAAACATGAAAATTCGTATGTAAAAACGAGGAATAACACAAAAGATAATAGATGAAAACATGACAGCGAAAAAGCACTGCTCAACCGCTGGTAATGATCACAAAAACAATAAAGCAAATGCAAAAAAAACACAAAAACAAAAAAAAGTGTGCTTTCCATGTGTGAAAATTAATACGCGCTTTGCCGAAATTGTCCAACATCACGAGTGCGTTAGCACGTGATTGCTACACACTCAGCTGTGGGTTCGCAGCGCACGAAAAATATATAAAAAGTGCATACATAAATGCGGATTTAGGGAGCGTGTAGAAATGTTCGGTAGGATTTATTACAAAAAGGCGCAAACAATGCATTCAGTGGCACCTAAACTCTTTGTCTATCTACACTAATGGAATTGCTTACCACGAAGTGCGGCCCACAACTGTCACCGCGCATACTTTTACTATTATTACTCAGAGTATGTTAACTCTCTGGCGCATTGTTGCACGCGGGAGCTTCAGCACCAACTCACACATTGTCTCTGTTTTCTAGATATATTTACCGTTATATACATGCATGCACACAGTGTCATTAGCTGTTATTACTCGTTAATGTTATTCTGTAGTTTATTGCCACTAAAGCACCGCGCAAGTTAATTTTCGTCTGTACATATAAAAATTCATCGCTCCTGAGAAGGGTTCTCCAAGCAAGTGAAGAATTAACGTTTTTTGTTATGATGCAAAACAATTTGTTCAAAAAATATTTCGGCCAATAACGGCCAGTCAAAATTTGCTGTCAGTAAAAATATGAAATATTGCAAAAAATTTATTCACAATTCATTACTAAAATATAAAATAAACAGAAGGCTTTATGGAGACATTTTCTGATCTATAGAATAAAAAGTAGAAGCTAGTTAAATATTATATATAGTTTTTAAAATATTCTGGCCTTAGAAAAATACTCCTTAAACTTTTCAAGCTAGAACTAGTAGAGTAATTTTGGTAAGCCAAAAACTTGAAATGTTGTAACTTTCAGACTTACATATATTACATTACTTACAACATTTTCGAAATTTCTTACAAGATTCTGTTTTCGATTGCGACTAAACATCAACATCACTTCTGATAGAGACGTCTTGCGTATTGGTCGATATTTTATAGGCTATTAAAATTATGTTATGAAATTATCTTAAGCTGCGAAATAAGGATAAGTTGATAGTTTAACGCTTTAAAAGTTTTTACCCATCAAGTAAAATGTTATAAGTGGTATTTATATTCGACATTTCTGACCATTTAAATCTTAGCATTTATTCAGCTAAAGATAAAGTAACTGAGTGAAGCGCTGAATGCCAAGGCGCTTCAATAACTTTGTGTGTCCTTCAATGGTTACATTCTCAGCACTTATTCAGCTTAAAAGAATGATGGGTGAATAAAAAGCTGTATGCTGAAACTAATAAGGCGTACTTTTTGCAAATATTATTTTTCTACTTAAAGCTAAAAACCTATATCAAGCTTTTTAGGCATTCAGCTCTAATTCAGTTTAAGAGAATAATAGTTGAATAAAGCGCTGAATGCTTGCAAGCTGATATGGCGTGCATCATTTTCTAATCTGTCTCTAATAATGATTTAAAGTTTTAAAAATTTGTGCTCTTTAAGCAAAAAGTTCTGGCCAAAATTCTATAGAAAACTCTTCCGACTTTTTCACTTTTATTCTTCATTCAGCCAAAGAGCAAATAGTGAAACGCTGAAATTCAAAGCATTTAAACCATTCTATTTTGTATTATCAATAATTCACGCTGAATTGTAGTCTAACTGTAATTTGCTGTGCGCAATATTTCGCCGCTTTTCTCTTGTTAAAAGAACATGCAGATGTAAAGGCGACAATAAAGTTTTATGCTCCCTCATTAAAGTTGTATAAGCACTCGCTATTCTACCACTAATTTATTATGCCAGAACATTGCATTCATATCAGTTGTTTGTTCTATTCGTCACACTTAAAATTTTGACGAATCGTAGACAGCACTGATTATATGAGATATTATAGGAAAGATATCTGCTTACTCGCAGAAAGAGTGTCATCAATGCTATCTTATCACTCTACTAATCTATTTAAAAATAAAATCACAGTTGAAGTGGTCTCATTGATAGCTTCAAGTATTGCAACTGAGCACTTAATTGTCTCAATGTAATTGAGATGTCCTTCCGCAGCTTATGTGTGCTTTTATTTAAAATACTTTTAAGCCACTGAAAGTTCTAAGTATTATAAGAAAGACAATGCGATTTCGTCCCAGTTTATCTAAAGACAAATCTTAAGGTTATAATGAATTGGAAATATCAAACCATACTTTTTTTACAAAACTACTGACGGCACAAAAAAATTAGTTCCTTAAACACTTCTGAATAAACCAATAACTTAAGAAGAAATTAACGTCGCAGATACCGCAAATGTTGAGAAGATTGCAATTATGACATTTGTGAGTTCTCTTCTAAATGCGGGCGAAAGCTTTGATCACGACTTTGCAACTTCCACGACACTCAGCATACTCATGATTTTATAATACGAGTATCAAAAACTCTTATTATAGCTGATTCGTCGCATAACTGCCACGTCTGAACAACGTTGCCAGATGTAGTTAAATAAACTACAAACTTTAGCTATTCTTTAAATTTTTTTTAATCGTGATAAAATATTATTCTAACATTTATCACAAAAAATTTTAGAGTTGCCACTTCATTTTTTTTTTGAACGAAAGTTAAGCTTCTAATTCAGTTTGGCATAAAATTTACAATTTATAGAGAGAAAATATATCACTATTATTTATAAGAAACAAATTGGGAGTTTCCACGTAATTTTTCACAAAAATTTTTTTTGGAGTTGCCACCTAATTTTTTTTCTAACAAGAGTGAAACTTCCAATACAATTTGGCATAAAACTTACAACGTAGTCAACAATAATTATAGATGTGATTAAAGCTGCCACTCTTTATAAATTACTATAATATATTATAAATTGGAACAGCGCTGTTATATATTACTTTTGCCAAGTACTTTCGAATCATAATTTTTTTTAATCTACTTAAAGTAAGGTGACAAGTGTTTAATACCATGATGCTGATGCTGTATTGCTAGCAGATTAAATATCATTCATATTTATTTTGATTTTTTTTTTTCGTAAATTATATCCAACTAGAATTTCTTTATGGTTGGCAACCCTGTTCTAATGTACATATATAGCCAAGCATTTATACTGACCGTTTATTAATGAGGACACAGTTACATACATATTTTTTTGAAAGCTCTCAACTTTAGTTTAAATTCAAAAATAAAATAAAATACAGCTGGCAACTCTATAAATTAAGAACTTCTTTAACATAGCCGGTTGAAATACATTTGACATGTATTTTCATTTCGAAATCATTTTTTATAGTCAACGAATTTAAAATTTAAAAAAATGTGGGAACCGCATACTTAACTTTTAAGCCAAATCTAGCATAAAATAGTATAACAAATATAAATATGTGACACATTTATCAAAATATTTTTATATATTATCTACCCAATTAAAATTTTCGTTCGATCGTCACACTAGTTCTTTAAACTCAGGCACATGCACACACAAACCCAGGTACATATCAACGCATACATACGTTTATGTATATGTGTATAGGTGCTCTGTGCGATTTAATTAATAAGTTATGAGTTTTTAAAGAACTGGAAATAGATGGATAGCTAATTGTTGCTTGTGGGTGTGAATTGTTTTTCACATCTACTCACTCACTTAGCACGTTCTCACTCCCACTCGTTGGTTAGCTTACGTCCAACTATCGCACTCATTCATGCTGTATTTGGGTGCTATAACAATATCGCATCAATTGAAAAGAATCGTTTTTCATAATAACTTTTAATTGTGCGCTTCACATGACATTGGCTTTGACAATTAACATTAAACAAATATGGATACATATATATGTACATATATAAATACTTATTTATAGTATATATGAATATATAAATTTTGCACGAGCAGCTAGATGAATTAAGCCTCTGGCAGTGTGTCGCATTTCGCGAATTCCAATGTGTCAAAGGGTCGTCTGCGTTAAGCCGAGCTCGTGTGCGTGTGTTTGTGTTTAAAAATAATTTTTTGATGCTACATAAAGGTTACATATATATATAGAATCGTATGTGCGTGACTAACGGTTAATTTATGTGTGAGTATTCACTCTCACTTTTCAATTAAATTTACGATACGATCTTCCAATCAAATCTTATATGTACATATTATATTTATGATATTCCACTTTTTGTATTTATATTATTTTTTTTTTTGGCAACCATGTGCATTTTGTAATATGGAAAAGAACTGGAATCGATAGTGACTTACAGATAAAGAAATTAATGTATGAAGATTATATGTTAAAAAAAAGTGCTAAAAACATACAAAATCTTGCGAAAATATATTTTTCTGTTACGTAAATTTTTGACTACTTCGAAAAAAGCATAACCATCCGTAAAATTTGAAGACACTTTCCTTTCAAATTACAGTCCGCAACTGAATCTTATTGAAAAGTCCCCCTCCTGACACATAGATGACGCATTAAATCCATATGATTTTTAATTAGTCTTAATCTTCAAAGTGCGTGTGTATAAATTTGTATTAACGGCCGCTTTTGAAGAAAAAGAAAGTGCTGTTTCATGAAGCCAATGCACGTGTCAGAAGTCAGTAAAAAGGATGAGAAAATTTCATGAATTTGGCTTCGATTTGCTTCACAATATTCTTCAGATCTGGCCCCAACAACTTTTTCTTGTTCTCAGATCTCAAAAGAATGCTCACTGGGGAGAAATTTTCGTCGAATAAAGAGAGTCGCCAATAATAGATTTTTTTTAGAGAAATTAGCAAAGAGCCTTCCTAAGGAAATCATGCGACTTTTTGTTACGGGTGAAAGAAGGTTATATTTGATAACTCTTAGAGATATTAGCTGTCATAGAGGGCTAGCTGTCAAACCAGCTTTCAAATAAAAGAGATGTGTTCGACATTTACATAGGTATGTTCAGAGTATTTTGGCAAATTACAAGATGGCAAGAAGAACACCTGTTCGAACCCAAAAATTTAAGTATACGCTTCCAAGTGCTTAAGCCTTGATTTTCCAAACAGCCATGAACGAAGTGTTGAATTTTTTCCACCTCGTCGACTTTCATACAGCTTCTGCAGAAAGGCGTCTGGTAACATTCTCAACCGTACAGCATGGCCGCTAACAGAACAATAGACTGTAAATGAGTTCAGGGCTAGTATCGCCACCCTGCTATCTGAGTGGATGGTCACTTCTCTGAAGGAGGCTGTACTCCAAAACAGTCAAAGTGTGTGGGAATTTTTGGGGTTTTCAGATACATGTTCTTTAAGAAACCCTGACTCTCGCAGCCATTGCTAAACCTTCCTAACTAGGATGAGCCCTATATATTTCACTGTAGCGACCGGTTGCAGATATATGCTAGAGGGATCTTATATCTTCTACTAAAAAAACAATCTCGGTTTTATTTTGGGTCGATGGTATCACAATTAAACCAATAAAAGTAATATATTTGGATTTATTGTTGATAGAAAAAAACAAGTTTTAACCACAGCTAGTTTTAAAAAGGCTTAAGTAATTCTTTCCAGTGCCTGCAAAACTGACGCTTACGAAAACCATTGCTTCAGCAAACCACTTATGAAAAAATTAACAATTTTTGAAGCACGTACTTTTGCCGACTTCCAAGTGACAAGCGAAAAAAAAATATTTACATAACTAGATAACCGACACACCAATAGATGTCGAGCAGTACATGCTTCCTGCCAAACAAAGCTGCCAACACAAAACAGTACAAGTGCAAGTACACGGGACAATGTGAATGATAGCATTTTGCAGAGATTGAATGATAGAAAATAACACACAAAATGCCAATTCACTTCGGTTATCAAACAAAAAGAGCGTAGCTCTAAATATCATGATATCTGCCGCAACGACCAGGTGACCCACATACATCGCCAAAGTAAACGAAACACTATCAGTAACAAATGAAAAACAACAAATCAACGCAATTCAATGCTGACGGACAAACAAGATGGCATTGCCTGGCTCTTTCGCAAATTTTTGCAATTTCATTTCGCAAATGTGGCAAAGTTAAAATAACAAAAAAAGAAAGAAAAATGTGCAAGCAAAATGGTATTCTTAGTATTCAAAAGCTGAATAAATTTTTAATCGGAAAATGAGTTAAAGAAATATGCGATACATCTATGGAGAAGCAGATATAAAGCTGTCAGTATTTGTAACATATAAAAAATAAAAACTATTGGCATGATATGCGTTAGAGACAGGGAGGAGACATGCTCTTCCCTGCTGCATTTCCTTCAAGAAATAATAGTGATTTCTGTGAATTTATTTTGTTTTCGATATTTGGGGTTTCTATAAATGACTGAAGTACCGTTTTTACAAGAGTGACAATTTTTTCAGTAGAACTCAAAAATGCTGTGTGGAATCATTTTGATTATAACTAACCCATTTAAGTTGGTTCTTTGGTTACCAACTAACCGCTGTCAACCTAAACATTTCTATATCTGCTTAATAGCTGACTAGAGAATTTTAACACATATTGCATAAAATTTGAGGTTTCCGGTATCAGTTATAACCAATATATAACCATTATATAACCAATAAATAACCATTTATTATAACCACTTTTTGCCAAAACTCAATTTTTTTCAGTTTAAGTGGTTTCTATTATAACGCTTTTCCTTCGTCCGTACACTTATGAAAAGTGATGTTACGTTATTTCGCATTTTAGGCGTCATTATAATCTATTTTCACATATATTAAAAATAACTTTTAAAACGATCTAATCTTATCACTTCTCCAGAAAGTACTCAATATTTTTATTTGTCGCAACCATTAATCTCAAAATCACCAGTTAATGTGTTTATTACTGATAGCAAAGAGTTTATTTTAAACAATGATTCTAACACGTTTTCCAAGTATAACTAAAAAACAGTACTACTTATCAATTTCAGTGATAATTTAGTATTTTAAATAGTATAGTTATCAGTTGACTTAAGTAAGACCCTCATTACCCTAACTGCCCACCCAATAAAATATAAATACAAATAAATTGTTGAACTGCAGTCACTGATGTTTGAGTTTGACGTCGCTTTGGTTATTTAGGGTTTAATTCTTGAATAATTTTCTATGAAGAGTATAGACTTGTATGTTTTATACATATTTTGTGATGCTTTTCTCTTTTTCAATTACAATATACAAAATAAGAAATAAAAGTTAGAAATAATCGAGCATTTGCTCAACATCAAAAAATACTACCTCACAATCTTTATTTTCATCAAAGTTATTTATTTCAAGCCATTTAAATTTAGTTGAATGAAGAATTTGCAATATTTCCTTCAGATGACAACAGGTTACTCATACGCCACAGTGCGCTTATTCACCTATAAATCATTAAAAATGTATATATGCGCATAGCTATTTTGTTGTATTTGTTGTTGAATATTAAATAGCGCATAATGCATAGTTTACTGCTTTAAATTTCTCAACTCAAAACTTGAAATTATTTATTACTGTCAGTTATGGGACAGGCGTTGGTCTGTGCGTATGCGCAACATTTTGTAATATTGGAATTTTCTGTCGAAATGAGCTCAGTTTTAGTGGTTTTTCGAATAAGAAGAAAGGGGAAATTTTAAGAAGATGCAAAAAAAGTGGAAAATAAATAAAAAAAATGAAATTTCAAAAAAAGAAAAATATACTCCGAAAATGGTTTATTAAGTTGGGAACGTTGTTTGCAATACGCAAAAAGAAATTTCTAAGACTCCATAAATATACATATACATACATATGTAGTATATAAATATCACGTCAGTTTTTGAGACATCGATCTGAAAACTTTCTTACAAAAAGCTGCTCTTTTGACATAGGTTATTCTTCAAGGCAACGGAACATTCTCCTAAGAAATTGTACGGATTGAGTCTCTGTAGCCCTTAAAACTGAACGAACGAAATAGAGTGTTTGTAAGGAAAGCTTAATTCATTGATGAGTTATCTTCATGGACTTTGATATGGGTTATTGCCTAAAAAAATCATACAATCTCCGAAGAAATTGACCGATCTAGTAAGGAATATTTTTATTTAATGAAGGATACACAAGTGTATGGTAGGTTCAGTGCAACCGAACTTAAATTTTTTCTGTTTATAATTTTTCAGAAACACTCAAATACATATATCAATAACTAGCAGTTAACGTATTTATACCAATTTTTAAGCTTCTCTAATCTTTACTAAATGAAAAATTATTCAAACTTCTCAAATTCCTCAACAAAATCATTTCCTTTTCAAACAAGTTATCGAGCCTATAAGCACCAAATTTCAGAAAAAATAATAGGAGTAACCACGAAATTACTTTCCTCAGAAAATCAGCGAACCAGAAGTGAGCAATAAACCGTTACACACATGTATATTGGCAGAGGAAAAATGCTTTTGAAGGCAAAACAGAGCAAAGCAGCGACTGTTCAACTCCATTTGTGGCCAATTTCAAGCAATTGAGCTTTGATTTCTGCAGCGTTATGTGCCCAATTCCAAAAGAATTGAAATACTTATAACCTAATCGCAATATCAATACGAATCAGCGCCAGGAAAGAAACAATTTTCCGCAATTACTTGCTACATTAACTTACGCTCCCACGAAGCAGTTCAACATTATATGAAGACATATGTGTCTGTACGTAAAAGTATGAAGTAAAATATGTGGCAACATGCTGTGGCTGATTGCTAATCGATTGGTGCCCGCAAATCACTAGCGCTCATGGGAAAACAAGCGACTTCCTTTATTGCTGCCAGTCTTTCAAATAGACGATGAAAAGCAATTTGCGAAAGGAACAGGCAAACATCTGTGCCTGTGGATACGTTTGCTTGTGTGTGTCTCTGCAGATGTTTGAGCTTTAAAATGTCGCGCAAATCTTAGACAGCTGAGCGCACGCCGTGTATGCCACATATGCAAATCAAGGCCGCAAATTGCCGCTTCAGCTGCTCAAGTCAAAGCCAAAGCAGTACAAGGACAACAACAAAATTAGCTCATCCTGTATGCAATCACATGCAAAATATGCCACTTATTTCCTCTCTCTATCAACACAGCCGGCACACTGCTTGTTACCTCTCAGGCTGCCTATATTTTTATTTTATACACCACGCCAAAATAAAAAAGCTCCTTTTTCCCATATCTCCTTCGTTTTTTTTTTTGGTTTTGTGAAATGTTTTTGTGGCTTTGATTTGGGTTGCAAATTTCCGCAAACGTTTACCAAACTGCGTCTTTTTTCCGCATGGCGTTGTACATGGCGTATGAGCAACGCAGAAACGGGGGAAAAAATGTAATGTAAATAAAACTGAAAAAACAGCTGCAAGCAATCACACAAGCACGCATGTAAATAAACATGCACACACACATATATATATGTATAAGTATATATGTGTAAAAAGCCTTAATCAAGCAATATATTCGCGGCGTTGCGCTCGTTCGCCAGTTTATGACTTACTCAGCGTCGCCTTCGGCTGCTGCGGAGTTTGCTAATGATGCGGTTCTGTGATATATATATACATATATATATGTACATGTATATTGGTTGAGTGGATTCAGCTGCTGTTCTGTTCAATTTTTCTGCACCTATTGTGCTTCGGTGAGTATGCAAATATTTTGCATTTATTTATGCTTATTGAACTGCGTAACATTTGCGTTGCCACCGTTTTATCTCGGCGCTTCAGTTCACATTTGTTGCTCTTAACAATTATATTTTATTTATTTTTTGCTTGTTGTATTTTTAGTACTTTTAAAGCATTTGTCTTCGTGTAATCACACAAGCAAAATTTAAGAAACGGACGTTTTGACGAACTTATAGAAGTAATTAAACTAAGAGGCTGAACTGAGATGGCAGTAACTCAAATACTTTTTGACATATTTTTTATGCTGTTATTATTTAAAGTATAACCTGTTAGAAAATAAAACGTTTTTTTCGCATAAAGTGAGACTAATGACTAAAAACCGTTATAAAAAGAATATATTTTAAACTAATTTAATTAATGGTATTATAATTAAATTTTTTAATTAAATATTTGAAATTTCTATATTTTAATCGCTGTAAAAAATTATTTTTTATAATTAATTTAAAATTTTAATTAAATTGTTAAATAATAATTAATTTAATTGATAACAATTAAATTCTTGTATTAAACTTTTGAATTTTCCATATTTTAAAAGCTGATATTTTTTTAATTCATATCAAATTTTGATTAATTTAATTTTTAATAATTAAATATTTAAATAAAATTTTTCAATTTTATTTATATTAAAAACAGTAATTTTTTTAATTAATATCAAATTTCACTTAATTTAATTAATAATGATTAATTTTTTTAAAAAAATTTTGGAATTTTAAAATCTATAATTAATAACAATTAAATTTTTAATGAAATTTTTGAATTTTCTATATTTTAAGCGCAATAAAAAATTATTATCTGTAATTAATATTAAATTTTAATTAATTGAATTATTAATAATTAATTTAAATAATTTCTTAATTTAATTTTTGAGTTTTTATATCCAGCTTTATATAGAAGAGCGACAAATGATAGAAAAATTTAATCTCGTTTATCTCAGATGAATAACTTTCACGTCCAAGCTTTGATAATGTATGCAAAATATAAGTCTGAGTGTGATTTCAAAGAAAATAATTAACAAATTGTGAAGCATGTACCTACACATAGATACTATAGAATATTTTAGAAGTTGCAGTGAATTATATTAGTTTTTTATGCTATATTATAAATATTAAACCGGATTGCGCTTCTATAGGTAATCACATTTCAATTAGTGTTGCTTATACGCACTGCTGTATCATTTATCCAGGGCAGTGAACATATTATGCATTTTTCTCAAGGATCGGAAATGGAGGTAGACGCAGAAATATGAAGATCCGAGTACAAATTGGCAGGCCGAATTCATTTCAAATGAATGAAGGATATGGTAGCAAGATATATAACACGTTTTTCAACAGGGACGCAACAAAAGCAGACCGATAGGGACATCAAACTACGCCATATTTTTCCGGTATTTTAACATTTTTCTTCAGTATGCCATTTCATCATGAAAAGATGTACAATCCAACAATGAGTCGAAATTATTACAGTGGCCTCAACTTTAAGAGCATTTGGTCGTCCTATCAGATCTAAAATTGAGCATCTAGTTCAAAAATTGAGTCTACAAGCACAGTACAAAATGTTCCCAAGCCAGTGAGACAAAGCTAGCACATCAATTGAGGAAGATCTAAGTCAGTCTCTCACATATCTGGGCAGCTCTGTGACGTCGTTCTAGCGAATTTTGAGAGAAGATCTTGGCCTACATACAGATTCGTCGTATGTTCGTGAATTGTGCTGAACTTATCATCATTCTGGTTGCATGGTTTTCGACAATAAGCAAAATATGCATTATTTCTCAGGCAGCAATCAGCACATTCTCCATGAGCCGGCGGCGTAATTGTGTGATGTCAAATTGATTTGCACAGGAATAAAGAACTTCATTGATATCCGAAACTTTTTACTTTTTATTTCATTTGTACAGTATTTGAAATAGTGCAGAGTTCTTTGAATAGTAGAAGCGATCGCAGTTGAAGGGAGCGGCAGGAAAAAATATTTTTTTTAAACTGAAGCTCATCAAACTTTATATCGGACCATATTATATAAATTACTCAGAATTATCTTCACTGTATCATTATTAAATTCTGTAGGTAACTACTTTTCCGCCGCTCTTTAGGTAGATAGGTAAGTGAATGCTCTAACCTAAGAGAGATAACAGAAATTTATCTATTTTTTTTAATTAATAGGTTTCCCAAAAGCCACGTAAACTGAGCTTAAAGACGGAAAAGCTGGGCTTGGAGTTTAAACCGTTAATAAATAATTTTTAATAGTAATTTTTGTCTAGAGTGAGAGACAACATTATACGGATATGAGTGTTTCGAATGCATTGCTTTATTCGATTTTTCTTAAAAACCTTATCTATCTATAAATGGCGGTAATTTTCGTTTATATCATCTTTGCCAAAATAATAACCAATCTCCAATATCATTATCATTACATGTAAATATTCGTTTGTACATATCTTCAATCATCAATAAAAAGTTGCCGCTAAATTCACAAACCTGGAAAACAAAACCACGAAAACTCAGGCAAATAATTCAAATGACAGGTCACTTTATTTTAATATTTCAAATTAAAAGTAAAAAATGTGCGAATTTGGTATAATTTTGTGAAATAATAATGTATACAATATGCTGGCACACTCTCTGTGATATATGCTAAAAGCGCGTCTGTGTTTGTTGTAGTTGTTGTGTGCAAACGCAAAATGTGCGTTGTCATAAATCAGCGTACGCTTTGAAGGGCAAATTTTTTCACACAATTTTCTGCAAATATTTCGCTTCACAGACACACTAACTGCCATTCTCTTATAAACACACACACAAGCATGGTGCTTCGTATACATTCGAATGCCTATTAATTACGGGCATCATGTAGAACTAAACGATTAGTAGTGGCATAAGCTTGTACAAGTACAGCATTTCATATACTTAGTATAATGCTTATATTACATACAAACACACACAGAGCTAATCTTTGTATTTATGTTGTTTTTGTTGTTCAGCAAAAATTGTTTTTCGAATAAAAAACTGAAATGAAAAATTGTACAGAACAAAGGGAAATGGCAAGTGTGATATATGAGTGTGCCTATGCTGTGGTACATAGTACATATATGTATATATGTATATACACAAATATATGTTGATATGTTTTTTTATTTGCGTATGAAAACAAATATAAGAATTAAATGAAATATGGAAGATGTTGTGCGAAATTCAAATAAATATGTAAATGACAAATAAATATGGTCTAATCGATTATTTTTCCAAAAGATGAATTTAGTTATCTACCTCTCACGTGGTATAAGTAGATGCTATATGGCATTGTAAAGGTAAGATATCGCAGTAAAACTTCTATGACAGTTTTATGATTGGTTTTCACAGAAACACGTTAACTGTGGTTGCATGGAAGCTATAATACCCTTCCGAAAGAAAAAAGAATTGGTCAGTCTGCACGACTGCTATAGTTACTCGATCTGTACAATTTCTTATTAAGTTGTCCGTAACCTTAAACAACCAACCAACTTTCCTGAAGATATCTCGTCAAATGAAAAAGTTTTCCATACTGCTCTTTATTCCAATCGTTCAGTTTGTATGACAGCTATACGCTATAGTGATACGATATCTCTGGTTTCGACAAATGGACACCTACTTGTGGCCAAAAGGTTCTGTGCAAAATTTCAGGTCGAAATTATGAGATGTATAAGCAGTAGATTCGTGCCGGAAATTTCTATCATGAGGATACACCACATTTTGGTAGAACTCTTGAAACCAATATAAATAAAATTGCTCTATGCAAATCGTTAAACAGCAACTCGAGCAGAAGCACATAAAACGTTCAAGATTAATTTCGAAGCATTACATATGGGATCCTTATGATCACACAGAACAAAATTTGCTTCGTCGCATCAACGTCTGTGATTTGCTTATCAAAAATTAAAGAAGTGATCTATTTTTGAAGCTCATTGTTCTTTTCGATATTCATAGTTGAATGCATCATGAATTTGTTTCGGAGGACAGACGGTCAATAAGACGTTTGCGTGAGAACATCCGCTAAAAACGGTTGGAATGGTGGAAAAACAATTCATGAATTTTAGGTAATGATATTGCACCATCGCATCGAGCCACAATTTTGACCGAACTTAGAGCCAAAAACGCAAGGAGTACCATTGATCAACCACCCTATTCACCAGTTTTGGTTCCGTGTGATTTTTTCTTGTTCCCAAAACTGAAATTGACGTTCCGTGGAACCAGCTTGCAGTCGATCGAAGAGAAAAACAAACTTTGCTGAAGGAGCTAAAGGCCATCATAAAAAGTTCTTATGAAAAGTGTTTGGAGGACAGGAAAAATCGTTGGCGTAACTGTATTACATTTGGTGGGAACTACTTTGAAGCCGACAAAATAATATTGATGAATAATTTGATATTTTGTGTTTGAATTACAATTTTCGGGGACTTGTAGTAATGATACCTATTAACGTGAAAATAAATTTAAAACAATGAGAAAGATTGGTGCTGTAACTACGATGGGCATATAAATATACTATTCAAAAGAACTCAAGGAAAAATGTACGACTGATGTGACACACAATTTGTGAGGTATTTAAGGTGCCCAGTTAAGGATTTTGAGTTCTAAAATTTCCCATCAAGTACAATTATTTTTGTCATTTTAGTAAATGGTGGTTGTTTGACCTCTACGCCGCTTGACTAAAACACAAAAAATTCTAGGAGTAAATTAGCAAACAAACAGCCACTAACATCACAGTCGCGGTATGATTGTAAATTAGTGTTGTTAGAAAAAAAATTTTGGCATAAAAAGTCAGCATCCATGACAAGAAATCAGGTGCAACATTAAACTTAGTATTTGCAGAAATATATTACATATAAGTATATGCCAAATGAACTCGCAGCGTTTATGTAGACTTGAGACAAGTAGCAAGCAGCTGTTCGCAGTTGGCAAGTCGTTAGCTAAAAGAACGACAACAAGCACAAATAATCATTCTTGAAAAAGTGTATGCTGGACAAATATGAGTAAGAAATTGAAAATTTAGCGCGCAAAAGTTGCCAAAGAGAAATGTGAAATACAAATTTACAATTTACCGCAAGCGAACACAGCGAACACAGCGCACCACAAACACACGCACCAAAAGAGAAGCAACAAATAAAACAATATTTGTAAAACATGAGAATTATATGCAGTGACAAATATTGTGCGCATAATGCGAATTAAAAAATACAGCAACAACAACAACAAACATTTTGAAAACAAAAAAATTAACAAGCAGTCACAACAGCAATCACGACAAGAACAATGGTTGCAACAACGATGTAACGCAAAGCAAAATGAGAGTATAAATTGTGCGCTTTGTCAAGGCTTAAGTGTATGTGTGTGTGTGTGTATTAGTATAGGGGGGGAAATGTGCGAGCTGTGGACAGCTTTTGACACCGCTTATTGACACCGGTGCTTGCCTGCCTGCCAGCTTTCTGCTTTGCTGGTGTCGGGTAGCTGGTGTGTGCAATGACAATGATCATTGTGCTGGTGTTGAGGTAGTTGGTGTTATTGTTGTTGGTGGTCAACAGCCGGCAGCTGTTAGTCAGAGCCACCCTCACGGCTGTTGACCGCGAAACGGCCTTACTGATAAGTCCATGCGTTGTTGGTTGTTGGTGTTGTATGAATTTGCACATGTGCCATATGAGTAAAATATACTATATGAATAATGTAGCATATATACATATATATCATGGATACTATATACGAGTATGTTAATATCAATGTAATACATTTTTATTTTATTTTTTTTTGTGGTTTGTTTAGGTGGCAGCTTGTTGCTGCTGCCTTTTTACACGCTTCTTTTCATTTGTTTATGTTCTCATTTACGTACTACTGAGTGCTGGTCAATGAGCGTACGCTTTTTTTGCAAATTTTTTTTTTTTTCAATTTTAATATTGCGGTGGTTTTGATTAGAAAAATATGTTTACATGTGTTTTTTTGTGCACTGTGTACTTATCATATTCAAAATTGTGTTGGTTTTCATGTGTTGTTGCTATACTTTATAATATTATCTTGATATAGAGGAAGCTGTATATACATAATACACATAATTATATAAATGCAGTTACATACATATACATATATATGTATATATGCGTATATAAATATGTTACAAAGCACAAATAGGTATATAGTAGACTTGAAAAAAATTACGCAGATATCTTAAAAGTAAATAAAGTTGTATGGAAAGTTAACAGCTTTGGCTTTACAAGATTTCAAAAAGTGGCGAAGCGGACAAACAACTCACATAAGTTGAATATGTATACACGCATAATCTAAAAGAGGCATTCACAAAAGAACAGAGCTTAAATTTAGCGCGCTGAAAAATGTTGAATCGAAAACCAATATTTCTATGCTTACGTCCTCTTTTTTGCAAATTATTATATTATTATAACACAGAATTTCGAAGATAACGAAATATATGTACAAGTATAAGTAATGCAAATAAAACTACCGGAAAAACGATAGCATCAGAGCATATACATACATACATATGTACAATACAAATTTTCTGTGATAAGCATAATTTTTATGATAGATCATTTCATTCTAAAAACTCATTCAAAGTTTCACTATCTTAAAGCGTAGTCATAATAAAGTTGTTGCCACATTTTTTATGTGTTGCTTTTTCATACAGCCAGTTTGGAATTACATACGATTTTTGAGTCCAGTGAAACTTTTTTTAAACGCTGAGCAGTGTATATTAAGCTTATAACATACAGAAGGAAGCGTCGGAGACTGTATAGAGTATACAAACATAAAAACAAGTAAGCAGCGTTAAAGCTGAGTCGATTTAGCCATGTACATACATATGTATGTACGTCTATGCCTTCCTCAATCTGTATATAAGAGCACTAGTGCCTCAGTTTTTGAGATATCTTTTTTAAAATTTTCATACGTATTTTTTCCTCATATCCTCCACTATATATAGCTGTCATTCAAACTAAACGATCGTTTGTATAGAAAACTCTTTCACTTGGCGAGTTATCTCCCCTAAATTTGGCAACAGATATTAACTAAAGCAATAACATAATCCCTGAAGAAATTGTTCTGAGCGAGTCGCTATAGCATATAGCTGCTATACAAACTGATCCATAAAAATCGAGCTCTTGTAAAGAATCTTTTGTTTTTGTAAAAGATTTCGAAAAACATTATATAGAATGTTATAAGCATATAAGAACTTAGTTGTTGTTATTATGTTATTATTATTTTTATTTTGTTTTAATGGCAGAAAATATACTAAAAATATTGTACATATGTATCTTATTTTTTCAATTTATTAATTAATTAAACGTTTTTAAAATTCCAGTTCAAAAATATTAAAACTTTTCAAAAATAATATTGTTTTTAATTATTTTTTTTTTAATTTTTCTAAGCTCTAGTTTGAAAAATATTTAAAAATTTCAAAAATAATAGTTTTTAATTAAATTTCCCTAAAATTTCTGTTAAAATAATATTAAAAGTTTTCAAAAATAACATTTTTTTAATTTAGTTATTAATTAAATTTCTCAAAATTCCAATTAAAATGATAATAAAAATTTTCAAAAATAATATTTTTTTAATATATTTTTTATTCAAAATTTTCTAAAATTCCACTTACAAAAATATTAAAAATTTTCAAAAAGTACAAAAAATTAATCTCAATTTTTTTTGAAGTTTTTGGAAATATCGATATAAATAAATAATTTTTTTCATTAAATAAATAAAATTTTAAAATATTTCTATTAAAAAAAAATAATTTTGTTCAAAACTAATCTATTTTATTTATTTTTTATTTAAGTTTTTCTAAAATTTCAGTTATAAAAATATTAAACATTTTCGAACACAATATTTTTTTAAATTTATTTTTTAAATAAATTTCTCTGAAATTGCAATCGAAAAAATATTGAAAATTTTAAAAAATTTCTAAAAATTAATGCAAAATGTTTTATGTAATATTTCTTAAATTTATTTTTGATTTAAAATTTTCTTTAATTCCAGTAAAAGTATTTTTAACAATTTTCAAAATTTCATAAAATTAAAGCCAATTTGTCAGAAAACATGATACAAAGCTATATTTTTGAAAATTTTAACATGTTTTTTTAATAATTAAATAATTTTCTTAGTAATTACCAAAAATTTTAAATATTTTTTTAGAAACAATTTTTTTACTAACCGTTTATCAAACAGTTGCCATAATTTTCAACAATCTTGCGGCAGAAATAATCACATACGCTTCAGTTGAAAATTATTTTCGAAACAGGTTAATTTTTGGTTCAATTTTGCACGTTTCTGGTGTTGCGGGAATAAATTCCGTTATTCATTAAACTGATCACTTATATTCTTAACCAATAAATATGTCGTTAAACAACGCACTGCAGTATTTTTATGTGACTTATTTATGAGTTGTGGGATTTGCGAGAATTGTCTGGTCGTTCATTATTCAAGCTTTCGCTTTTTGTCTGCTGTCATGTCTCGTCTGCGCGCACTAAAGGAAATATTTCATAAAATATTTTTATTTTATTACTTTTTTACTGTATGCGTTTGTTAAGCATTGACCGGCGTGACTTCTTGAAAGTGGATTTTTTTGTTGATTTCTTTTCAAGTTTACCGCGCGCAAGAAAATCGTTTTTTCTAACAAAATTATTTTTTTTTTATAAATTTATTTATTTTGCTGCCAAATTATTGCAAACACTCAGTTATATTATTTTGTTGAATTTTCATATATATGTTTGCTTTTAGTTTAACATTAGTAATGATTTCTTGTTCATCGCATGCCGAAAATCCGTGAGTAACTGAGCATTTCCTCATAACACCAAACATTTTTATATCGGCAGTGCGTTGTCTGGTGGATGTGTGTGTGTGTGTGTGGCGATTGTTGATTGAGCGCCAACGAGTGGCTATCCGCCATGGCTCCAAGCGTCAGGCAAACGAAGGGACTAAAATACTATGTAGACCACAGCATGCAAAAGCGAGTATGTTGGGGGTTTGCTACGTACAGAATTTTCACTCAATTTCATTCAAAAAAATTTGACGGCATGAGCGCTCAACTCAACTCAGCGGCGACGAAAAGTAAACGAGCAGTGAAACTAACAGCAACAGCATCCACTCTGACTGTTACAGTGTTGTTACACTGTGTCACTGTTAGCGGTTGTTGTGGACGTCTATTTATTTTAATATAAAATATAGATTATTATAAGAGCATAATTTTAGACTTTATAAAATATTTCCATAAAAATTTGTTTTATTTTTATGTCAAAGAATTCTATGATTTCTAAGTGCATTTTTTGTATGAGAAAACTTTAAATTAAAATTGATTATTGATTGTAAAAAAGCAATATTATAATTTCAATAATATAAAATTTAAAATATATATATTTTTTTTTAATTTTATGACATTTTTCTTGAATCATTAGGTTTGGGCAAACTTTTCTCCTCAAATCAGCAGTTTATGCCGCCTGTTGCTGTTAACAATGTTACATTCGCTTGCTCATTTATTTAGCTAATCTTTCTCTCTCATTTTCACTACTCTTTGAGCGTTTTATCATCTTAAATAGAATTTATAAGTGCAGACACTCGTTGTCTAAAACAACAAATACATAGGCATGCTAACTAATTGCTCTGACAGGTGTTCCTTCTGACAGGTGAAAGTAGCTAAGACTGATTGTTTATTTTCTTAAATTGAGTCATAGTTAAAAGAAATTTGCGATAAATTTTATAATCATTTTTTTTATTTATATTTTTTTTTAAGATTTCAGATGGTTCCGTTAAATAATTAGCATTTAAAACTTTGTATAACGGTTATTTATCAGATTTATAATTATATTAATTAATAATTACAGGCCTACCTTAGAAGCAGGTTTCTATGCACCAAAACTGGCAAAATTGCAGACAACATCCTATATTGGTGACGGGGAAGTATCTAGCCCCAAACAGTAGCGTGTTGGACTGTGCTCTAAGAATAATAGCCTGATGGGCGATATCGGCCAACCTGGGTGTAAATGCCGTTAAAGTGGTTTTGGTATTCCTTAAAGGTGGTAAGAAATTGCGATATACCAAGAAGCTTAATGAGGTTGAGTTGGGAAAGCTGTTGATATAGCTAATAGATAGCTAACAAAGCACGATACAACATAAAAAGGATAAATGTGACTATATGTATACTCTATGTCGATAGCCAGGTGAAACTTATGGTAATAAGCTCACATCACATTACGTCAGAAGATGTCACTAGATGCAAGAGGAAAGTGGATGCTGCAAACGGAACAAGTGTAAGAGTCCCGAAGAAAAATTTGCACCCTTTTTACTCGCACGGTCTTGAAAAGGTGGCAGGACGATTGTTGGCCTAAAGACAGGTCAAACCCACTGGCATTTCATGTGAGCCGGATGGGCATTAGTAACGACGAAATGTGCAGAAAAGTAGGTAGGAGAGAAACGCTGGAATACCTCCGGTGCATCAGTCCTGCATTATCTAATCTCGTCTTAAATGTATAGGAGCATCGCAGTTCAAGTGAACTAGACGAAGTATCAAAATGAAGTAATAAATCACTCTTAAAGTTCACAAAAAGCATAAGCAGAGGAATACAATCAGTTCCGGATGTCATATTATAAGGAGTGATCCAAGTAGAAATGGTTCACCTTTCAGTAAATGATGTTTTTGAAGGAGCCACAGATATAACAGTCGATCTAAAATAGCTTAGACTTTTAGAACTTCCAACCAGTTTGAAGTTAAACTAAACCATCATCTAACAAGTGTACGCTCTCCTACACTATCTTATATTAATCTTACAAGAATAATACAAGAAAATTTTCCCTACATTAAAGATGAATGCAAAATAACCTTCCATAACCCATAATTGCTTAGTAAAAGGCAAACAATATGAACATCTTATGATAATTATGCAAAAATCATGTAAATACTTTAACTACAACAAAAGACAATAGTTGTAGCTTTCGCACGACCTCTTCATATCTTCACACTGCATAATTGAATAAAGAAACGCTTAATGCAAGCACTTTTTAGAATCACCACAAGCGCTCAAGTATTCAGTTAAGGAAACAATTACCTTTTGCAATGTAAAGAGAACTCATAAATTTTGCTAGAAACCCAGAAAATCAGCTTTATAGCAGTTGAACGCTTTCCAATGCCAAAGCAAGATTTTATGCTACCTGCGCAATCACAAGGCTAAGTTCGTAATCGAATTAATGAAAAAGTGATCTCTGCCACTATTGAAAGTGTGCTTATTACACATTTTTTTTTATTAAATTATGATAAATATTTTAATTGGCATAAAATTTGCGTCAAACTAACTAGTGTAACCTTGAGTGGTTACAAGTCGTTTGTAGAGCTGCGCCTGCGCAAGGTGTTTGTCACCGCACAGCGCCACAAAGTCACTTAGTCTCCAATAACCAATGGGCTATTTATCATAACAAACACAGGTGTTTATATAGATTTCCCTGCAATTAAGTATTAACTTTTAAATATTTTGAATTTATTAAGTCAGTTTGCAAATAAATACTATTAACAAACAAATTACAAATGTGAGCGCAAACAAGTAAGGAAGAGCTATGTTCGGGTGCAACCGAAATTTTTATACTCTTGCAACTCTTCCTAATTTCAATAATATATCTCACAATATCTCACAGATAAGCCACTTTTTTCGATAAAAAGTTCGCAATTGCAACTGGAATCTTCATAATTCGACAATTTTGGTCATCAAGCTACTATCCGGGATCAAATCTACTATTCGTGCAAAGTTTTAACGCGATAAATTAATGGGGCTTGATTTGTATACTGGAAATGCTAGAATCAGAATGAATTTAAAATTGTCTTACATGAAAAGTAGGCTGTAGTCCAAATTCGTTTATTTTCTCACTGTATGAAAGAAATATTAGGATAATGTGAAGCCTCAAATATGGTTGAAAGCAGTCGAGAGGATGCCGAGATATAGGTTTTCGTGTAAATATGGGCAAAGTCACGGCAATTATACAATTTTATTACTGCCTCTTATAAAGATTTTATGTATTATCAAGGATGCGAAATTTAATATCTCTGACTTTCGGATAAGCCTCTTTAATATAACATGTAAGGTCCTAGCAAGCGTAGTGTGTAAAAGACTGAATCCTGCCGTTAACAAACTGATTGGACCATATCAGTAAGACCTTAGAACTCTACTAAGATCTACCGAAGACATCTGTATCATTGGTCACAACAACCGCTCCGTTAGCACTGCTTTCTCCAAGTTAGACACAGAAGCGAAAAAATGGCGCTGGTAGTGAACGATGCTAAGACGAAATATGTCATGTCTTCAAACAAACAACCTTCGTACTTGCGACTTGGCTCCCATGTCACTGTAGATTGACATAACTCAGCAAGTCAAGAGACAGCAGCTGCGCCGGTGGAAGCAGAGGAAGATGAATACCACCCCTCCGGATCAGGAGATCAGATGGAGGAGGAACTGGCTGCACATAGTATCTCGAATTGGCGCCAAATAGCGAAAAGAGGATACGACTGGCGCGCTGTTGCTAACTTGGCTATAACCTCGCATGCGGGGTCCACGCCTGTGGAGATAAGAAGAAGAATATTTTTTAATTATTTAACTCTCGCACTTTTAGTTGTTTCAACATAACCGTTATATGGGAGTGAGCTGGTTTATTATCCGATTTCAACCATTTGTACACTTTTGAAGAGGATACTAAAAAAATTTGCTGTGACGTTGATTTAAGTTAAGTGGTTTGGGCGATATGTACATTAAGCTTATTAGATGGTGGAGCCAGGCCAAAGGTGAAATAATTTCAAACCAAAAGCAGTAGTCTCAGCACTGCAAGCACTGTACAAAATTAAATGCCAAGAAATACGTGTACCAGATTTCATCAATATATCTCAAGTTTTACTTAAGTTATCGTTTTTAAATTACATCTAATAATAGCTTATTAGCATATAATATGGCCTTAATTATTTTTTATGGGATGTACCACACCTTCGTTCTTTTATGACCTATCCAGCTGCCACTGTCATGACTTTATCGATCATTAAAATAATAGTGTGTCAGACTGCAAGGGTTAGAGCACTACCTGATTTAGCTGACGCAATTAAGTTCTAAATTAACTGATCCTATATATGGTTGAAACAAACGTGATTTGGAAAAAGCAATTAGTACATCAAATTTGCCGAAAATGTGATAAAATTTTGTTTTTCAAAACTTTCTTGCAGAGAAATTGTGTTCTAATTATCTAAATGTTTCATTTTAAAACAGAAATATTGAAATTTTGTGGTCAATACTTGTATAATCGAGTCTTGACAGAAGTCTCTCTACGCTCGTGGATTTTATAAAATAAAATTGTAATTATCTAATTAGTGATTTAGCTGTCCAAATGCTCTTAATTACTCGGTTAGTATAGAGCTTGCATAGGGCATGTTTACAGTTGGTTGGTTGGTTAACAGACGTAAGACTTAAGGTACTAAAAATGTGTTTACATCAAGAGAAGAGAGAGAGTGACTAACATTTTTAAACAGTGCTCAAACCTCAGTTGATTTAACTTGAACTTATGAAAATTAAGCTCAAATATTTTTTAATAACCGATATGTAAATGCTTATAACCGTTGGGTATCCTCAGTAAGTTACTCATATTTTGTGTTTGCCAGGAAATTACCTTAAATGACCTTACGAAAATTTGTACATTAGGGAGGGTATGATTAAAAGCGTTTAGTTTAAAGTTCATTGAACATAAAATAAATTTGCTCAAACTTCTGCTTGCGCAAAATAGCGGGTACCACGTTGTCGATCCGAGGTGGTCAGTTTGGGGGGAAAAAGCCACACGTTTTTGATTTTATCATAAATCCGGTCACAATCGTGGCTCGATGCGATGGTGCATTTCATAATGTAAATTCCATGAATTGTTCTTGCACAATTTCTTCCGTTTTCGACGGATGTTCTCACGGAAATATGCCTCAATATGGCCAAATAGAACTCTTTAGTTCACGATGCACCAAACCTCGAATATCGAAAAAAACAATGACCATCACCATGATTTTTGAGCGGCTTCGGCACAGTTTGTTTGGTTTCGGCTCGTTTTTTTCCGACTCCATTGCGGTGATAATTGACCTGCTTGCTTGTCAAACTCATAAACCCATATCTCATCATCAGTTATAATGGTTTCTATGAATGTGGGATTGGAATTCGTACTATCAAATATATCCAAATATATTTACGTTATTCTTTTTGAAAAAAATTCAACTTTATCGGGACGACTAGAGAAGAAGAACACGTTTTGTACCAAAAATATCCACCAAAACCATTCGAACGTACTCTCGAGAGATGTCGTGTTTATTTTTAAAATAGTTTAATACAAAAAATTGAATACAAAAAAAAATTCCAATTAATCAATTCTGAGTGATCTAAAAAAATAGTCTACTTCTTTATTTGCAGCCACCCTAATATAAATATAAATATTTACCCATATGTATAACATATGGGTGTAAGCACACAAAACATTAAAATATCAATAATTAATTACTTTAACAACCGTGTTGCCGTTCATAAGTTCAAAAACTTGAACAATCTTATTTTCCGTTATTGTTATTGTTGGCTTTGCATGCATGCCGCTGACTTTACATTTACATGCATTTGAACTGTGCGGAATGCATGCAGCTTACAACGCAAACGGGTAAAACTTGAAGATATCTTAAAAGAAAACAACAACAAAAATGTACATAAGAGCGTTTTTAATTTATATATAATATACCAGTTGCACGTGCAAGGCCAACTCATGTATAAATTATATTGTAGTAAAATAAAAGTTAAACACATTTTCAAAAAAAAAAAATAAAAATAATATAAAAGTAAATATTTTTTTATGATGGAAAAAAGTTAAAGCAGAAAAACTTGTTCATTTATTAAGTATATATTACTTGTTAGTGACTTGGCATTATCTTCCATTAATAAGTTTTTTTTTAACTCCCGGTATTTATATTTTAAAAAACTAACCTAAATATTCTTACTAACTACAATGTCGAAAATTTAGATTAATTTTAACATACCAACAGATGGGATGAATATTTTCTCTTAACTGTAAATCGCTCAAGAGAAAAGAGCACTCAAACAGCACTAAAAGTTTTTTTTGAGAAATGGAGACAAAATTTTGTCTTTAGCTCATATATGTTCATATGTTTGGAAATCATAAAGCCAGTGCTCTGAAACCCAGTAGCGAGCCGTGCTAATTTAAAATGTATGAAAAACTATTTCTCTTTTATGTAGAACCACTGCGAGTACTTATTCTAAAATTACAATTAATGCTAAATCAACAATAAACATCCGTTTTAAGACGAGCTAAAGTGACAAGGCAAACCATCACTCCACTGTGTTGTGCGCTTTGTAATTTGGGACTCGCCACGTAAAAAACGCACCCAATGAAAAGTAAACAACAACCTCGGATGAGAGGCCTTCTGATTACCACCATAGTAAACGTACTAAGGATTATGATTTAAGCGCAAACAAATGGAATCTCCGGTTGATGTCCTTGTAAAAAAAAAGGCTGACAGCACTTAGGTCCTAGTAGCATTTACTACAGTGGCGGAGCGATACTCCGTCGCCGGTCCCGGCATTCCCCCCGGTGAATGAACGTCTAGCCGCAATCCGCATTAAAGCGAGTTTTTCAATATATTGCTGATTGGCGCCCGCTCTCCGACGGAAAAGAAGGAAGATGTAAACATAGATGTATGGCATTGAAATCTGGAGCAGTGTACGGAATTCAAATTTTAAAGAAATTCAAGGTTTTCAAAATAAAGTTCTGCACACCATAGTGGGGGCTGCTTCCTATGGGAGAAACGATGTCCTCCACAGGCATCTTAAGTGGTTTACTGTAAAGGAAACAATCGAAGAATTAACCAGATATTATCTTTTCCGTTTGGAGCATTATGAAAATATTTTTGGGATTCAACTGCTGGACAATAGTTTACAACGTAGAAGATTGAAAAAATACCACTCGCTAGACCTCTAATTTGGATTCAGTTAATGTATATAATGGTATTATTTTTTATTTAATTTTATTTCTATTTTTCTGGTATGTGTTAACTATAAAATTTTGTACTTGCAACTCAAAGTTATTTTCTTCGCAGAATATGACTAGAAATAATGCATAATTTTGAACTTTTGGGGGGGAATTCTCTGAAGTCAATCCCTTATCCCCGTGGATCCGCCCCTAGTTGGTGGTGGGCTTCAATCCTAAGTTAAGTTAGATGAGGTTAAAAGGTCGATCTTAGGAAGAACTTCACTTAAACAGCTTACAACGTCGGTTACCTTTAAGCTTCTATATACTGGATTATAGGACTTTATTTTATTTGTTACGTATATTACTCACTAAAAATTCGAAAGACTGCTGAAGAAAATTGAAATATTAATTTGCCAGCCTATAATTTTTGTGCTATGATGAAAGAAAGCTGCCTAGCCTGAGAGAAATCAGTTTAGATTGAAGTGTCAGCTCTTTTGGTCTTTTTGTCACTTTGGGCCGGCAATTGGACTATGTGCAACTGGTCCTAAAGTATATACTATTTAACTACATACATACACAATTGTTCTCTTCTTTCTATTTGAAAAAGAAGTTGTCATAAGTGTTGATATGGCTCTCTTTTGACTTGCTTTGCTCTTAAAATCCAAAACAAGTCTTAATATGTAATAAATACTCGTACAGCAGGAGAGATAAGAAATTGGCGACAGAGAGTGGAGATACTATTGTATGCTCTTGAGTTAAAAAGTTGCAAACATAAATATAAATTGTAAATTACAACAATAAGTAATTATTATGAATTATATGCATGTGTTCGCAAGTTTGTGATAATGCAATATATACTCAATTGGATTATAATCGGCTTTAAGAGAAATATACTCGCAACTCTCATTCACACTCTGTCACTCAACTAGATGAGATAGATAATTGTAACAAGCAGTAGAACTACCGCTATGTGATAACAATGAAATTTATTTAATTACTTTCAACTCTTTAATTATTGAGAGCAAAATATTTGCTCTTTTCTTTGAGAAACTTTTATAAATACTACTTGAATAAAGCTGTCATATGTATGTATATGTATGTACATATTTACATGCGTGTAAGTGTAGAAAACACTGTAAACATAGACAGCTCATTGTCGCGTCGCGCCTCTTCTCACTATGAGTTGTGCCAAAAAGCCGGCAGCCGCGTGCAAACAACATGATCGCGTGCGAAAATCTCAACAGCGTCAACATGTCAAATCAATGCACACTCACGCATACATGCATACAATAGCATTTGTGTGCAAGCACAGAGTGAAAAGTGTCATTGTGTTTGCAAATGTAAACATAAGTAATTTTGCATGAGCACTGAGATTACTAAACATAATTGAAAGTGTACACGGTAGTCCCAGCGGCGTTTCAATACGTCGTGTTAATTGCACGTGCCGCTATCACGATTGACGGTGCGTACAATACTTGCATATACATACATATGCATATAGTATGTAGATTGAAGTCACAAAAAGGAACAGCTGGCAGAGAGACGAGGGTAAATATGCCATTAAGTATAGCATACTTTTTGGGGCTATCACTTGAAATAATTTTTTATAATTTTTAATTAAACTATCATAAAAACATATATTTCGGTATAATATTATAGAAAATTTTGAATTTTATTTCCTTTAGTATTTTTTTTATTTTTCTATTTTTTTAAGCCATATTTACTCAATGATTCTCTATATTTCAATCACATCATAATCTAATTAGTAATTTAATTAATTGCTTGTTGTTTCTTGTAATATGCATAGATTAGTGCTTATAGCCATACATACATATACACACATACATATGTATATACACATAGTTGAAAGTTTATAGACATTTTTTGCACAAAGAAAAATAAACAAAATTCGGTTAAGTATACGCAGTGTTGTACTCATTACGCTTGCACTGTCTGTTAAAATGTTTATATATAAATATGCAATGTATGTATATCTTATAAATTCGCAGCATGTTTTGACAAGCGCCAGGTGTTTATTTTGCGTCAGCGCAATAAAAATAATTTTTACGCCGCGTGTTTAATAAAAATATTAAGACTAAATGCGTTTGTCCTATTTGCTGTTCTGCAATTGATGATAATAAAAATATTTGCGCCAAAACTAGCATTTATGTTGAAAAATATATGCGATTTGCTCAAAAATTACAAATAAATAAATAATAATAAAATAAAAACGGCAACGTCATAGTTAATCTTAGCTGAAGTCACGTTTCTTTTCACAAATTCTAAATATTAAATGGAACACGTTAGAAAGAACTAAGTTCGGGTATAACCGAACATTTCGTATTCTTGCAATTTGCTAGGATTAAAACCAGGGAAGTACTCTTATAATGAAAACACACTCTCTAAAATGTATTAAGATGACTCTCCGATATACATGTGCGGTATAAAGTCATCGGAAGTTCGATATGTGGTCTAAGGGAAGTATTTGTAACACACAGACATAGCACTATCAGGAAAGGACTCCATCTGAATTTCAATTATATATGTATTTCACACTTGACCGATATTTTCGCTTAAACGTCAACTACGAGAATAAGCACAGGCATCTGGTAAAAGGGAAAATAAACAGGAAGCAAAACGAGACAAAAGCAGAGAGCAAACGTCAAGCAACACCAGACGGACAAAAAATTACAAGCCTCAGAGGCAAAAATGGGCCAATAGAACCAGAGTACGAAAAGAAGCAGTGCTACTTAAACCTGCAGAAGGTCGAAGTTATGCCGAAGTTCTTCAAAATAGATGTTTACGGATTTATGCAAAATCTTGTCAGTGTGTTCAGTAAGGTTTGCCTTTTAATTAAGTAACATTTTTCCGAAAAACTCACAAATACACGTTCATCTTCTCAGATGAGGCATATTTCTGGCTTAATGGCTTCCTTAACTAAA